>NW_027315723.1:52226882-52496882 GCF_026437365.1 Eucyclogobius newberryi
GTCATTAGCCTTCCAAGACAAGCTGTCCAAGAGTGCTGCCATTCTCCTCCTCTGCCAGTCATCTGAGGCTGAGGGCGCACTCAAGGGGATTCACAAAGACACGCCGCCTTCAGGGCTGTAATGGCAGCCGTAAAAAGCAACACTGAATGATCATCCGTCTTCATTACGTATGCAGTCGATGGCCTCAGCCTAGAATGAGACGTTTTTTACTTCTTTCCTAAAAGGCAGCAGCGGTGCAAGATTCTTCTGTGATAAAAATGAGGAGCATTCATACAAACACCAGCTTCTACTTCAATATGTTTGTGTCCTCTATGGGAACTGTGGTTCCTCTCAAATGACTTCAGCAGAGCAAAGAACTAAGAACAAACATATCATATCTCTTCATTGTAACTTCTTTATTGGTGAGATATTGGCAGAAGCAGAACTTTCATCACGATTTCTGGGTCATGTGACATTGTATTGATCCATTAACATTTAAATTGGACATTTTTATGTCTTGGCTGAATCTCGAGCTCTAATTACATTTGAATAATTGCACTGTGAATAGTATGTAGCAGACCGATAGAAGAACTATGAAAGGACACGGCAGATTTGCTTCTAATAGATAATGATTATTTCTTATGTTTAGTTCTCTGAAGCCTGCATCCTCCCTTAACTCCCCCAATGGCCACACTTTCCCCATGTTTCACTGCTAGCACAGCTGCAGCATCTGGAGGCCTTTCAAATGTAGCACATTACACTAGCTAAGTCTGTTTGAGTGAACTGCGCGCTTCTGCTCAAAACCAATCTAATTCCACACTGTCATGTACAGTCGGTCAAGACAGCCATCTTCCACTAATGGTTCTGACGGCGCCTGTTTGAAGTCGACTTGATAAGTGCCACTAACAAGCTACAGCAGGTTTCTACAGGATAACAGTAATAATGTTAAAAGTAGTCGAGGTTTTACTTCACTTATGCACTCTGTAGTTTACTACCATTGGGCTGTGGACGAGGACGGTGTCAACGAGGGCAAACAAGCAGCGCTTTCTCTGCAGCTTACTGCTTTCTGAAGCTGCATCTTGCAGTTTATTGAGGTGAAAGGAATTGCACAACAGCCGTGTCTGGCTAATGAAACTCAATCATAAATGATGACTGGAGAGGCTGGACTGGATTACGAGAAGACATGCTTTTGAGAGGGCGCGCTTCTTGAAGGAGCTAATATGTTTCTGCTCTCGGTAAAAGGCCAAAATACAGGATGATGCAGATCAGAAATGACTGAGGAAGAAATGGGTGTTGGAGAGCTGTGGAGAAGGTGCGATGTCATTATCACTGGTGGAGAATATGTCTGCAATTATGCACATCTGGGAACACAGCCTGGTTTTCATTAACATCGTCCTAAGATTCTGGTATTCTTTACCTGGAATGATCCACAACATGGCACTGACCTTGTCAATCTACTTGGAAACACCACCAGGCCAAGTTACAGGTTAGATCTATGAAGAGGCAAGCCCGCTCACAGCAGGGTTCATGTTTTAGCAATAAAAATGCCCTAATGCTGTAATTGAATAAATGCTGATGATTTTTTCCGTCATACTGTGGAACATTCTGACAAGCACCTTCATGAGCCTGAGACAAACGCCTGCCACAAAAGGAGCATATAATGCACCTTTAATGTGAATTTAACTGAATTCATTTTACACAAACAGTGTATTTCATTTTTCCAAGCTAACTCACTTCAAGTGGACTTAAGGTTGGGAGAACTGGTCTCACTGAGGGATTTAAACTAAAACAACCAACCAAAGAGAATCCTTTAAAATGTCTGTGCTTTTAAATGTATTTCTTTATTTAGGTTTATTTGACGGGGAAAAGTGTGTTTCATGAGCTCGTGGAACACTCCTGGACGAGTGAGGGGTCACACCGACGTGAAGAAGTCATAAACAATGTAAACGTGCAGTACAAAAGACACTTCATAAATGAAAAAACAGTTAAATATGGTTACACATCGGGCCAAATAAAAAGTCTTCTCGTTTGACCCAGTTTGTGTCTCCTTCAGTTCTGCAGGTGAAGGGTTCCTTCAGTTGTGCAGGTGAAGGGTTCCTTCAGTTCTGCAGGTGAAGGGTTCCTTCAGTTCTGCAGGTGAAGGGTTCCTTCAGTTCTGCAGGTGAAGGGTTCCTTCAGTTCTGCAGGTGAAGGGTTCCTTCAGTTCTGCAGGTGAAGGGTTCCTTCAGTTCTGCAGGTGAAGGGTTCCTTCAGTTGTGCAGGTGAAGGGTTCCTTCAGTTGTGCAGGTGAAGGGTTCCTTCAGTTCTGCAGGTGAAGGGTTCCTTCAGTTCTGCAGGTGAAGGGTTCCTTCAGTTCTGCAGGTGAAGGGTTCCTTCAGTTCTGCAGGTGAAGGGTTCCTTCAGTTGTGCAGGTGAAGGGTTCCTTCAGTTCTGCAGGTGAAGGGTTCCTTCAGTTCTGCAGGTGAAGGGTTCCTTCAGTTCTGCAGGTGAAGGGTTCCTTCAGTTCTGCAGTTGAAGGGTTCCTTCAGTTCTGCAGGTGAAGGGTTCCTTCAGTTGTGCAGGTGAAGGGTTCCTTCAGTTGTGCAGGTGAAGGGTTCCTTCAGTTGTGCAGGTGAAGGGTTCCTTCAGTTCTGCAGGTGAAGGGTTCCTTCAGTTCTGCAGGTGAAGGGTTCCTTCAGTTCTGCAGGTGAAGGGTTCCTTCAGTTCTGCAGGTGAAGGGTTCCTTCAGTTCTGCAGGTGAAGGGTTCCTTCAGTTCTGCAGGTGAAGGGTTCCTTCAGTTCTGCAGGTGAAGGGTTCCTTCAGTTGTGCAGGTGAAGGGTTCCTTCAGTTGTGCAGGTGAAGGGTTCCTTCAGTTGTGCAGGTGAAGGGTTCCTTCAGTTCTGCAGGTGAAGGGTTCCTTCAGTTCTGCAGGTGAAGGGTTCCATTGTTTTGTGCCTTGGTCAATGGACGAGGCCTTGGGACTCTGCAGTGTCCACTCTGAGCTCCTCTGGGGAAGGACCCCTCTGAGAGGAACTGTCATGTCACTAAGAACCTGCAGAGCTGCTGATGCATGCATGTCATGTTAATAAATGTAAACTATATCTTCTTAAATGTCTCTTAATTGTGTGTCGTATAATGCTTAAATAAAGGTCAATAAATAAATCTCAACACATTTTCAATGCAGTTATTTTAACACTAAGATTCTAAAGTGACTGATAAGCTGCATCCAGTTCCATCTTGTGAGAATAAGCACATGGATCGTGTGGAGCTGGTGCTGCTCGGCCTTCGTGGTGCGGTGCAGACTTTGATTAATGGCAGAAAGAGAGGTTCAAACGGTAATTAAACACCAGCTGGAACACATCTACTTCTAACATCTCCCCTTCTTCACCCGAGTCTCTGCCTCTTGGTTTTGCTCCTTCTTCAGCTCCTTCTTGTTCTACTTGTTTATGTTATTGAGCAGTTTGTGATGTATTAGCGGCTCGGAGTACACAGAGTACACAGAGTACACAGAGTACACATACTAACTCGTACACTCGTGCTTGACAGGACTCTTCCAGCATGTCCTGTTCACTTAAACTTGATCGATGTGATTGATAATTCCCACATCGGAGTCGGCACGCAGCCACGGTTTCTATGGCAACCGGCTCCCAGACAGGCGTTTCTGTCCAGGCTTATTCATATCATGGAAATCATTGAGCTGTTTGCGGAGTGTCTCCCACCGCCCCCTCCATCACACGGCGCCAGGGGAACCATCACAACAGAGTTTAGGAGAGACACGGGACGCACTCTTTGTTTGGTATATTCTATTTATCAAATGCTATCTTTAAAACAACCCACAAACAACCTGTTTGGACTAAAGAAAGAACTTACTTAAAGGGGAAAGTTGTTCCCTCATCAATACTTTGAGTCACAAAGTCAAAGAAGTGTTACATGACATATTCACATGTGAACACAGCAAAGAGAACACTTCCTATTGGCTACGAGTGCGCCCACCGCCTCCCTCAAAAGATGTCTTCCAAAAAGCAACTTCTTCCTTCCTCAGTCGAGGCGCCAAACGACCGAGGTCGTCATGGAAAAATCATGAGGTGAAAGTCAAATTCAAAGAGAGAGATTTTGACCTGCTGTACATTCTATGTAGACTTTCTGCTGGAAAAACGACGCACAAACTCATGCATAAGAGAAGATAAAAGCGCTCCAAGACTCCATGACCCAACACATTTCAACTCTTTTATTTGTCTCCATAGCCACAGTTTGGCTTCACTCCACCTGCTGCTGACACCATCAGTGGAAAGAACCACTGACCCTGTCCATCATCGATCAGTTATCGATCCATCATCGATCCATCATCGATCCATCATCGATCCATTATCGATCCATTATCGATCCATCATCGATCCATTATCGATCCATTATCGATCCATCATCGATCCATCATCGATCCATCATCGATCCATCATCGATCCATTATCGATCCATCATCGATCCATTATCGATCCATCATCGATCCATCATCGATCCATTATCGATCCATTATCGATCCATCATCGATCCATTATCGATCCATCATCGATCCATCATCGATCCATCATCGATCCATTATCGATCCATCATCGATCCATTATCGATCCATCATCGATCCATCATCGATCCATTATCGATCCATTATCGATCCATCATCGATCCATCATCGATCCATCATCGATCCATCATCGATCCATTATCGATCCATCATCGATCCATCATCGATCCATCATCGATCCATCATCGATCCATTATCGATCCATCATCGATCCATTATCGATCCATCATCGATCCATCATCGATCCGTTATCGATCCATTATCGATCCATCATCGATCCATCATCGATCCATCATCGATCCATCATCGATCCATCATCGATCCATCATCGATCCATTATCGATCCATCATCGATCCATTATCGATCCATCATCGATCCATCATCGATCCATCATCGATCCATCATCGATCCATTATCGATCCATTATCGATCCATTATCGATCCATTATCGATCCATCATCACTATCATCAATAAACATTCTCTCATTTTCCATTGTTGTGGTCCTTGCTAGTGAATAGTTTTGGTATGAATTCATATTGAGCAATCTTTTTTTTTTTTTTTTTTAATCTTTGGAGTGATGTTGAAAAGGGCAATTTTGTGTGGAAATTGTAAATAGCAGGTCACCTTAATCGTTCTATTGTAGCTGTTGGTGTTGCACGGCTGTCTCAGTGCACACAGGTCATGTCAGATCCCTGCGTCCCGCTTTGTGTGAATAACATAATGTGCACTCTACAGCAGATAAAGAATAAATCAATAAAATGTTTTTGTGCTGAGGTGACAGGCGTGCAGCCCTGAGAAATAAATCCACATCAAGTCTGGCTTTCTTGTTGCCTGACAGCTCTCTTCTCTTCTGTCAGCCGTCTGTACAATGGAGACATGTATACGCTGCTGTGAAGAGCTGGAGCTGAGACACCCGCCCCACCCTACCCCCACCCTTCCCTCACCCTACCCCCACCCTACCCCCACCCTACCCTCACCCTACCCCCACCCCACCCCCCCATAACCTCACCCACCTCCCCCAGCGCCGCCCCTCCCCTGCTCATCCTGGGGGGAGTTGTCCCCCAGCCCAGTGGCATGTGGATGTGTGTAATGGAGATGGATGGTGGCTGGCTCGGCTGCACGGCGGAACAGACGGACTCTTCTCTAAACGCCCTTCTGCCAGAGCGCATCAGTGTCCCACCGACAGACCCACACGCCACTTCAGGGCCCACACGCCACTTCAGGGCCCACACGCCACTGCAGGGCCCACACGCCACAGCAGGGCCCACACGCCACTGCAGGGCCCACACGCCACTGCAGGGCCCACACGCCACAGCAGGGCCCACACGCCACAGCAGGGCCCACACGCCACAGCAGGGCCCACACGCCACAGCAGGGCCCACACGCCACTGCAGGGTCCACACGCCACTGCGGGGTCCACACGCCACTGCAGGGCCCACACGCCACAGCAGGGCCCACACGCCACAGCGGGGCCCACACGCCACTGCAGGGCCCACACGCCACACGCCACAGCGGGGCCCACATGTCAGATGCCTCTCATTTACTAATAAGCTGCAAAGGTACATTTAAACAGCATCTGGTCCATTCATCTGTGAAGTCAGGCATTTCATGACGGAACTTACTGATGCTGATTATAACCTTTTATGAATCTCTGTGACAGTTGAAATTATGTGATATTAAGTTGTTACATAAAACATGATATTGTAATACAAGGAAATATGAACAGACAAAATTAGAAAATGAAAAAATTATGATCATGTGCCAAACGGTGCACGATGTAACCATGGAGATGCTATTGCTTTACATGAAATGTTTCACCGCATGCTATTAAACCTATCTATTCCCAAGTTACAGGTCAGATCTGTGGAGATACGAGATGATCTTATATTAATTATATATATATATATATATATATATATATATATATATATATAAATATATATATATATATATATATATATATATATATACAGGGCTCAGATTAAGGATTTTCACTTGTGCAGCCGTGAATTTTTTCAAATTTGTATAGCAATTTGATAATTGCATAGCAAAACACGAAAGTGACTAACAATCAATATTTTCCATTGATATAACGCGATTATTTATTTCAAATGTATTTGTAAACATTGTATTAAAAAAAACACTTTTAAATTTAATAAAACATATTCCATATCATTATCAATCAGATGACTGTTTGCAGGAGTCTCATTTACATATTAATTGTCTTTACACTCACAAAAAAATATGTATTAAGCTTCTGATGGAAAATAAAGGTTGCTGTGGCGACCATCATGATGTATTTTATGTCTTATTCAAATTGTACCACTCCATTTGACGTTCCATTCCAGCTATAAACCTTTCTATTTTTCGTTTTGCTATTTGATGACGGTCCCTAAGTACTCTCGTCACCGCTCCGGCTGCACATTTGATGACGGTCCCTAAGCACTCGTCTCCAGCTGCACGTTTGGAGCGTGTGATTGGCTGAGCCCAAAATACGCATCTGATTGTTAAAAACCAGGTTGTGTCACTGCAGTGTAAATATGAATATTTTGGCTGTGACTGATCTGCAAAGACTTTTGTGTTTAGGAGTTATTGTTGTTGTTGTTGTTGTTGTTTTATGGCGGTTGGCATCCAAGTGTTGCATTACCGCCAGACTTTATTCCTCAGACTCTGTCGTAGTCCGTAAAAGTACTCCTTCCATTGCTTTTAGGAGTTATTGATCTCGGAAGTCCGAATCTGTGATGCTGACTTTACCGCACGTGGCTCCTCCCACTTTCAGACTCATGGTCTGAGACAGCAGCGGGACTCGTCATGTCCACACAGCGTCCTACATGTGTCATGTCCACACAGCGTCCTACATGTGTCATGTCCACACAGTGTCCTACATGTGTCATGTCCACACAGCGTCCTACATGTGTCATGTCCACACAGCGTCCTACATGTGTCATGTCCACACAGCGTCCTACATGTGTCATGTACACACAACGTCCTACATGTGTCATGTCCACACAGCGTCCTACATGTGTCATGTACACACAACGTCCTACATGTGTCATGTCCACACAGCGTCCTACATGTGTCATGTACACACAACGTCCTACATGTGTCATGTCCACACAACGTCCTAAATGTGTCATGTCCACACAGCGTCCTACATGTGTCATGTACACACAACGTCCTACATGTGTCATGTCCACACAACGTCCTACATGTGTCATGTCCACACAGTGTCCTACATGTGTCATGCCCACACAGCGTCCTACATGTGTCATGTCCACACAACGTCCTACATGTGTCATGTCCACACAGCGTCCTACATGTGTCATGTCCACACAGCGTCCTACATGTGTCATGTCCACACAGCGTCCTACATGTGTCATGTCCACACAGCGTCACAGCGTCCTACATGTGTCATGTCCACACAACGTCCTACATGTGTCATGTCCACACAGCGTCCTACATGTGTCATGTCCACACAACCTCCTACATGTGTCATGTCCACACAGCGTCCTACATGTGTCATGTCCACACAGCGTCCTACATGTGTCATGTCCACACAGCGTCCTACATGTGTCATGCCCACACAGCGTCCCACATGTGTCATGTCCACACAACGTCCTACATGTGTCATGTCCACACAGCGTCCTACATGTGTCATGTCCACACAGCGTCCTACATGTGTCATGTCCACACAGCGTCCTACATGTGTCATGTCCACACAGCGTCCTACATGTGTCATGCCCACACAGCGTCCTACATGTGTCATGTCCACACAACGTCCTACATGTGTCATGTCCACACAGCGTCCTACATGTGTCATGTCCACACAACCTCCTACATGTGTCATGTCCACACAGCGTCCTACATGTGTCATGTCCACACAGCGTCCTACATGTGTCATGTCCACACAGCGTCCTACATGTGTCATGCCCACACAGCGTCCCACATGTGTCATGTCCACACAACGTCCTACATGTGTCATGTCCACACAGCGTCCTACATGTCTCATGACAGCACACGTCCTACATGTGTCATGTCCACACAACGTCCTACATGTGTCATGTCCACACAACGTCCTACATGTGTCATGTCCACACAGCGTCCTACATGTGTCATGTCCACACAGCGTCCTACATGTGTCATGTCCACACAGCGTCCTACATGTGTCATGTCCACACAGCGTCCTACATGTGTCATGTCCACACAACGTCCTACATGTGTCATGTCCACACAACGTCCTACATGTGTCATGTCCACACAACGTCCTACATGTGTCATGTCCACACAGCGTCCTACATGTGTCATGTCCACACAGCGTCCTACATGTGTCATGTACACACAACGTCCTACATGTGTCATGTCCACACAACGTCCTAAATGTGTCATGTCCACACAGCGTCCTACATGTGTCATGTCCACACAGCGTCCTACATGTGTCATGTACACACAACGTCCTACATGTGTCATGTCCACACAACGTCCTACATGTGTCATGTCCACACAGTGTCCTACATGTGTCATGCCCACACAGCGTCCTACATGTGTCATGTCCACACAACGTCCTACATGTGTCATGTCCACACAACGTCCTACATGTGTCATGTCCACACAGTGTCCTACATGTGTCATGCCCACACAGCGTCCTACATGTGTCATGTCCACACAACGTCCTACATGTGTCATGTCCACACAGCGTCCTACATGTGTCATGTCCACACAGCGTCCTACATGTGTCATGTCCACACAGCGTCCTACATGTGTCATGTCCACACAGCGTCACAGCGTCCTACATGTGTCATGTCCACACAACGTCCTACATGTGTCATGTCCACACAACGTCCTACATGTGTCATGTCCACACAGTGTCCTACATGTGTCATGCCCACACAGCGTCCTACATGTGTCATGTCCACACAACGTCCTACATGTGTCATGTCCACACAGCGTCCTACATGTGTCATGTCCACACAACGTCCTACATGTGTCATGTCCACACAGCGTCCTACATGTCTCATGACAGCACACGTCCTACATGTGTCATGTCCACACAACGTCCTACATGTGTCATGTCCACACAGCGTCCTACATGTGTCATGTCCACACAGCGTCCTACATGTGTCATGTCCACACAACGTCCTACATGTGTCATGTCCACACAGTGTCCTACATGTCTCATGACAACACACGTCCTACATGTGTCATGTCCACACAACGTCCTACATGTGTCATGTCCACACAGTGTCCTACATGTGTCATGTCCACACAGCGTCCTACATGTGTCATGTCCACACACCGTCCTACATGTGTCATGTCCACACAACGTCCTACATGTGTCATGTCCACACAGTGTCCTACATGTGTCATGTCCACACAGTGTCCTACATGTGTCATGTCCACACAACGTCCTACATGTGTCATGTCCACACAGTGTCCTACATGTGTCATGTCCACACAGTGTCCTACATGTGTCATGTCCACACAGCGTCCTACATGTGTCATGCCCACACAGCGTCCTACATGTGTCATGTCCACACAACGTCCTACATGTGTCATGTCCACACAGCGTCCTACATGTGTCATGTCCACACAACGTCCTACATGTGTCATGTCCACACAGTGTCCTACATGTGTCATGCCCACACAGCGTCCTACATGTGTCATGCCCACACAGCGTCCTACATGTGTCATGTCCACACAACGTCCTACATGTGTCATGTCCACACAACGTCCTACATGTGTCATGTCCACACAGTGTCCTACATGTGTCATGCCCACACAGCGTCCTACATGTGTCATGTCCACACAACGTCCTACATGTGTCATGTCCACACAGCGTCCTACATGTGTCATGTCCACACAACGTCCTACATGTGTCATGTCCACACAGTGTCCTACATGTGTCATGCCCACACAGCGTCCTACATGTGTCATGTCCACACAACGTCCTACATGTGTCATGCCCACACAGCGTCCTACATGTGTCATGTCCACACAACGTCCTACATGTGTCATGTCCACACAGCGTCCTACATGTGTCATGTCCACACAACGTCCTACATGTCTCATGACAACACACGTCCTACATGTGTCATGTCCACACAACGTCCTACATGTGTCATGTCCACACAACGTCCTACATGTGTCATGTCCACACAATGTCCTACATGTGTCATGTCCACACAGCGTCCTACATGTGTCATGTCCACACAGTGTCCTACATGTCTCATGACAACACACGTCCTACATGTGTCATGTCCACACAACGTCCTACATGTGTCATGTCCACACAGTGTCCTACATGTGTCATGTCCACACAACGTCCTACATGTGTCATGTCCACACAATGTCCTACATGTGTCATGTCCACACAGCGTCCTACATGTGTCATGTCCACACAGTGTCCTACATGTCTCATGACAACACACGTCCTACATGTGTCATGTCCACACAACGTCCTACATGTGTCATGTCCACACAGTGTCCTACATGTGTCATGTCCACACAGCGTCCTACATGTGTCATGTCCACACACCGTCCTACATGTGTCATGTCCACACAACGTCCTACATGTGTCATGTCCACACAGTGTCCTACATGTGTCATGTCCACACAGTGTCCTACATGTGTCATGTCCACACAACGTCCTACATGTGTCATGTCCACACAGTGTCCTACATGTGTCATGTCCACACAACGTCCTACATGTGTCATGTCCACACAGTGTCCTACATGTGTCATGTCCACACAGCGTCCTACATGTGTCATGTCCACACACCGTCCTACATGTGTCATGTCCACACAACGTCATACATGTGTCATGTCCACACAGTGTCCTACATGCGTCATGTCCACACAGCGTCCTACATGTGTCATGTCCACACAACGTCCTACATGTGTCATGTCCACACAGTGTCCTACATGTGTCATGTCCACACAACGTCCTACATGTGTCATGTCCACACAGTGTCCTACATGCGTCATGTCCACACAGCGTCCTACATGTGTCATGTCCACACAGCGTCCTACATGTGTCATGTCCACACAACGTCCTACATGCGCCATGTCCACACAGTGTCCTACATGTGTCATGTCCACACAACGTCCTACATGTGTCATGTCCACACAGTGTCCTACATGTGTCATGTCCACACAGTGTCCTACATGTGTCATGTCCACACAGTGTCCTACATGCGCCATGTCCACACAGCGTCCTACATGTGTCATGTCCACACAGTGTCCTACATGCGTCATGTCCACACAGTGTCCTACATTTGTCATGTCCACACAGTGTCCTACATGCGTCATGTCCACACAGTGTCCTACATGTGTCATGTCGATCGATTGACGTGTGGTCAGTACTTTTTGGCGCTTTGTTTATACAATTGAACACATTTTTGTATCGGAAAAGCTGCGAAACAAACACACTTTTTTCTGACGAATGCATCGCATTTGAGACAAATTGCGTCACATTTTGCGATACCACTTATTCTGAACCCTGATATATGTTTCCTACTCACACATTTGCACCAATATGTAATTACATTACATAATTACACCATTACCATTACATTGTGGACAACACAGGATTTTAGGTAGTTAATGTTCATATTTATATTTAAAAGGGCACAATCTGAAGCTTGTTCAGCAAAACATTAATACCTCCTCAGTCTTATTCTCTGAAAGGAAGAACACGATTCATTGACTGACAATGATAATTCTATAAAGATCAATACAAAGGCTCTATAAACCAGGATGATTGTGTGTGGTTTAATAAACAAAGAGATAAAAGGAAATGAATTACACATTTGGTGACACAGGCTGTGCCTGGGCTCAACTTAGTTAGAAGAAATGCTGGTATTAAGAATTAAGTTTTGATTGATTTTGGGGAATAATTCAAGGGAACCTGACTCTAAATACCACTCTGCAAATATCAGCCACTCTCAGGTCTTGCGTGTCCAAGGAAGGCTCAGATTTGTCTCATGTCTCTGTGTCCTCAGAGTTCTCTGTGTCCTTGGAGCTGTCCGTGGCGCTGATCTTTGAGCAGGTTTTAGCGTTCTAAGAGTTTGAGTCCAAGGTCTGTTGACTTGTGCATTCTTTGATGAAGATGTTCGCTTCAGCCTTTGCTGAAAGTAAGAGAAATTGTTTTTGGAGACAATGAGCCTCCCTGTTGGGGAAAGGTCCACGACCCATTGTGTCCTGGCAGATCACGTGCCGAAGTGAAGAGAGAGAGAGCAGAGGCTCGGTCTGGGGTTTTAGCTGACCTCGGAGGAGTGGCCTAGAGTGAGAGTGACTTTAACTCTCGGTCAAACTTATCCTCAGTAACTTAAACCAGCAAAATGACATGCAACTATAACAAAATACTGCAACATCGTCAATGAACAGTCATCATTAGCAGGTAATGAGGAAGTACATTAAGTATGACATGAACTCATTTTCAAACACAGTTCTTAAGGCAAACTAAACTAAAACATGATTTGGTTACAAGTTTAGATCACACAGTAAACATTAAGTCATTAAGGAACTTCAATCCTGTCTCTTCTCAGAGGTGTTGCTTTAAGGAGGAAGCGCTCTGGTGGAGACAGTGTTGCTGGTTCATGGGGGATGGTACATTCCTTTAGTCATTACTGTCTTTTAAAGGTCTTTTTGGGAAAAGGTCCCCCTACCAGAGGGACTAAAGGGTCCATTGTGCCTATATCTGCCTCAGTAATTTTAGATCTGTCTTCATTGAAGGTAAAGAAAAAGTCTATTCTGGAATAGAGTTTATATGGATTAGATAAATAGGTGCTCTGGTGTGCACTGGGGTTCATCTCCCTCACAGAACACTCTTCCCGTTGTTCCTCCGGTGCCTCTAGAGTTTTACATGTCTACTGTAGGCTGAATAGGGTTCCCTCAGAGTGGTTTACAATCAGGTCCATGACATGCACAAAAGGTGACATCACTCACATTCATCAGAGTAAAAACCTTTCCGTTAATAGTTCTTTTAATCAGTATAAATCTGACCTTTTTGTCTTCAAATTCAAAAATCTGTTCCTAAAGGATTCGATTTGAAATCAGTATTGCAACTCCCCTCTTATGTTTGCTCCTGTATGATGAGTAGCACCCCTTTACATTGTAACATTTACTTTGTTTTTGATGTTCAGTGTTATTCAAATGAGACCCATTTGAATATATACTTGTAAATATGTAATGTTTATTCTTTTTTTTCCAATTTTTGTTAAGATGTTTGATAGCTTAATTGTGTTCAAAATGCCGTTAATGTTAAAGGATGCTACATGTAAAACTTCTGATGTCATTGGGTTGATTGTATTGATTGTTCAGGGTCGCATGTGACTGGAGCCTATGATAGGACAGACAGGGTTAACACAGAGACTGCTTTTACACTCTCTGGTCGAAGACAACGAAAAACACAAGAATGACAGAAACGGGAAACAGAAATTATAACGTAAAAAACAAAAAAGGGTTCATGCTGAAAACATGCACCGAACCCAAACTCTGATCATAAATGATCAAAGAGGTGGAGAGAAGTCCATTCTTAACGAAGGGCCCCCGGGAAGCACCCCGGCCGCTCCTGGCTCCAATCCTCACAGAGAACTGGATGTGTTTCCTTCCCAGTCCACACCCCCCACTGCCCACTACATGCACCGCTCAATACTCCAACAAATCCAATCTCCCACTTTTGACACATTGATGAGATGTGTTTAGTCACAGAGTTTATGCACTAAAGCAGACGCCAACATGGAGCAGAAACAAATAAATCATGTCAATAAATCATCAGTCTCTTCAAAGGAACAGAAATGCATCACCATGTGACCACAACCCAAACTCACATGCCCCACGCTGGAGGCTCCATCTCTGTTCATTTCTCTGTGTTTTGCATCTTCCTGAGGAGCACCTCTGCTTCTCCTGGTGTTCTGAGGAGCACCTCTGCTTCCCCTGGTGTTCTGAGGAGCACCTCTGCTTCTCCTGGTGTTCTGAGGAGCACCTCTGCATCTCCTGGTGATCTGAGGAGCACCTCTGCTCCTCCTGGTGTTCTGAGGAGCACCTCTGCTTCTTCTGGAGTTCTGAGGAGCATCTCTTCTTCTCCAGGTGTTCTGAGGAGCATCTCTGCTTCTCCTGGTGTTCTGAGGAGCACCTCAGCTTCTCCTGGTGTTCTGAGGAGCACCTCTGCTTCTCCTGGTGTTCTGAGGAGCACCTCTGCTTCTTCTGGTGTTCTGAGGAGCATCTCTGCTTCTCCCGGTGTTCTGAGGAACACCTCTGCTTCTCCTGGTATCCCCCATATCTCAGTTTTCTCCTCCTGAAAATCTCAAAGAAGATGCATTTGCCTTTGTATTGGAAGTCTCCTTTAACCCTTGTCTTCAAGACAACGATAACACAATCGTTAAGAAACCTCATTATCAGGCCTCGTGGTTTGTCAGCTGCTGGTCTTGATTTGCCCAGACGATGTGCTCTTTCAGTTCCCTTATGTCGCTTTCAAACTGGTCGAGTCGTGTTGCTCCAATTGCTGCACTCATTTCCATTCTCAGCGACGCCACGCGTAAGTTCACCTGGAAGACCTAACTTCATCTGCGTCGACCACCATGCCAGGGCACCTCTCCCCAGCCTCTATCAACGCTCCCAAACTGGGCGTCCCCCTGTCCGTCTGTGAGAGTCAGATCCCTCCTTCACACGGAACTCCTCCAGGTTTCTACTTTTTCCCAAGGAGGTTTTTGTAGTTTTTCCTGGTCGAGAAGGAGGGTCTAAGGAACTCCCCTTAGACTTAGACATCCTCTCTCGCCCTCGCACCTGCTCCCCATCCTCAATCAACGCACCCAAGTCACTCCTCCCCGTGGCACGGCGCACCTCCTCTGCACCTCCTCTGCTCCCAATCAGTGCACAGCCAGTCCCAAATAAACCTTCATGCTGTTGGCTCGGCCGCTTCAGACCGCACTGCGACCCACCACCTCCCCTCCTCTTCCTCTGCATCCTTCTCATCCTAATCATCCTCTCTACCTTCTCACCATATCTACCACCACCAGTCTCCAGGCCCTGGGGGAGACATCTAATACAAATAGATTATGGAGGGCCTATGATCGCGATGTCTTCCGCCTGGGTCTGGGCACCAAATAACCCACGTAATAAAGCTGCTAAACGATCTTTTCTGTGTTTGTCTGAGTCTCTCCAGGGTGAAATACCTCTTCTCCTTCGTCCGGCAGGATGACGCTGTGAGACTCTTTATCGTCCCTCCACGGGTGAAGAGATGCTGTCCGTGGCATCGGACCCGCTAGCCATGTTAGCTGTGTTAGCTTGGGTTATTAATGGGGCCGTGTGTCGGCAGCTTTGTTCATCTTGGTTGGTTTTGGTTCATAGTTTGTCATAGTTTTACCAGGCTTGTGTTTCTTATTAGTCTTTTCTGGGATTATGAGGGCCAAACAATATTTTTAAAGCTAGTTTCTGCAGCAAGGAGCGTGTCCACACAGCCTGACACCTAAACCCTTTTGAAGATCTTTTCGAAATAAAACACCCAAAATGAAATAAAGGCAAGATAGTTTAATACTGTATATTGTGGAACACTCCAGGCAAAGAGATGACATGATGTCAACATACTACTGCGTGTACCTGAAAAGTATGGCTCATTGTCTGTGCAGTTTTATCCTCTTATGACTCCATCAATAAGATCCTTAGAAGGCTCAAGTCACACCACACATGACATGACATGAGCAAGTGTTTCAACCCAAGATAAATAATCCTCATTCTCTCGTGTCCATGGGTTTCAGAATGTTTAGAATTCCCATGTTGATTAACAATGTAAAACAAAGTATAATATCTTTCACGTTGAAGCTGAAGATGAAGCTGAAGTTGAAGCTGAATAGGCCACCCAGCTTTTCAATTTACCCAACCTGAAAAGGGATGTTGTTTGTTTCTGTCGCTCTGTGGCGTACATGTTTCTAGTTTCCTCTTCATTTGGAAATCCCATTAACTGGAAGACAGGAATCAAAGCATTTGCATGAGTGAAAAACATGCTTCATCCCCACACAGACCTGCAGCATGTATGGAGCCTGCAGCCTCTGAATGCTACATGGACTTGTCTTCGAAGAGTGCATTATCTCCAGGTTACTTATGCATTAGCGCTTGTGTTCTTTTAAGCTCCCTTCTAGTGTAGTAGAGTGACGCTGCACGGCTGGAGCAGAGACACTCAGTCTTGTTTGATTAAGCCGCCGGATCAATAAACGCTTTGATTATGGGATGTTCTTGCTGCTGGTGATGCCATCTGCTCAGTCACACAACCTTCTGCTGCATCTCTCAAAATGACCATTGAATATCCATTAAGGACGGAGAATGATTCAACATAGATCTGCTTTGAGTTCACTCCGACACGCCAGCTCAAGCCACACGCCTGCAGCGCTGACGGGACGGACGGGACGGATGGGACGGACGGGACGGACGGGACGGACGGGATGGACGGGGGATTTGAAGCTTGTTTGTAAGTGAAGTGTATTAAAACAAGGTCCATGCAAGGTTAGGCCTCATTCTGAGACTGGCTTTTAGGAATATGTGTGTTTCTACCAAAATGTCTATTCCACGGAATGTAAGGGGCCCACATCTGATTAACTACCGAATGGGAGATGTCTCCATTGGCTGCGAGGCCTTGAGATGCTCCATATACATCTGTGTAAACGTATGTTCTCATCCTGTAACTTTCCCCTGGTGCTACCCAAATAAGGATACCTTTACATCTTGTTCTCTCATTGGCTAATCCGTTGGTACATGGATAGGGTCATACCTGTCAGATATTGTTTATCGGTCTCTGTGCGGTTTCAGGATATAAGGCGAGGTGCGCCCAGAGACGGGGTCTTCCTGATCATCGGCGACCCGGGCGCTGTTTTCTGCTGTCCTGTTATCTGATGCTGTTATCTGTATTAAACATCGTCGAAAAGTACAGAACAGTGTCCGCGACTTCTTCTTGTCACACACCACCCCATGGGAGCGTCACTCAAACCACACCAAATGGCGCCACGAAATCGGGACAGATTGCAGACTGGATCGAAGCCTCTAAACAGCAGAAAATCATTGGCCTAGGTGAGTTTTACCTTTCGACCTTTGGTTTGATGCTGTGTGAGTGCTGTTGTCCTATGCCTGTTTCCGTTAAAGAGCTGTGTGGAGGTGATGTTCTGTGAGGCGTGTTTGTGTGGGAAGAAGGAACGCGTCTCAAATTTGTTGAATTGGCATAAATAAATTGAAGGAGGATACTGAGGAGACGTATAGACAAAGAAAGTCCGTGGCCACGGTTTTAAGTTGTCAATTTTGGTACCTAGGTGATGATACGTCTGTCCAAGAAGTATTTTGGAACCAGATTTAGACAATAAAGGTTTAAGTTTAAAGTTGAAATGAAGTTTTGTTAGTTAAATTGAAAAAAATAAATTGAAGGAGGATGCTGAGGAGACGTATAACCGGGTGGTTAGGTGATGTAATGCGTTTCCAAGAAGCATTTTGGAACCAGATTTAGAAGATGGAGGTTAAAGTTAAAGTTTAAAGTTTAAAGTCTTTTAAAGTGTTAAAAAGTATGAGAGCTCCAGGCGCTAAGCCCCCACCTTTTTCGTTTTCCTTTCTGCTGCTGCGTTTTGGTGTCAGTGAGTGTCGGAGAGAGAGAAGGAGAAAGGGAGGGGAGCAAATTGCTAAACTGAAGAGAGAAGATTTAGTTTTGAGCGCTGTTACAATTTAAAGTTGAGATTAAAAAGCATGCAATAAGTTTTACGTTACTCGAGTTTGTTGTTTGTTTGTTGGTTTTTATGTGGGATTTATTTTTTCTGGTTATAAGATATAGCTAACTTGTTTGTCTTTGTATGTGTGAGTCCAGAGAGCGTTGGTTAGTTATCTTTGAGGCTGGAACTCGAAGATTATTTTGTCTTTGTGCGTGTTTCTTTGTTTGCAGAGTAAAATTGTGTTTTCAGGGTGCGGTCTGAGAGAGGACACAGATAGTCTTTCTAAGTTTGAAGAAACGTGAAGTTTAACTTTAAGTAAAAAGAAATTTACTTTAAGTTGAGCAGCAGGTGTTGTCTTTGTGAGAGTGCTGATCTGGAGTGTGGAGTCATTTTTGTCGGTCATTTTTTATATCAATTTCTTCGCTCTGTGGAGTCTGTTAAGAGATGTTTCAAGGGGGGACCGCGTTTGTGATAGTTTTTAGAAGTTGGGGGCGGAGTTTAGCTCCTCCTACAGGGTGTGAAGAAAGACAGAGCGGAGAGAGAGCGTAGGAAGTGCTCAGACAGCGGACCGGAAGAAGACTGAGAAGAGAGAACGCTATTGGGGGGCGGAGCTATTGGCTCCTCCCACATGTGTGTGAGGCAGAACAGGGCAAAACAGGGGAGAGAAAGAAAAGCAGTTTCTCAACCGTTTGTTACCACAGGCTGTACTCGATTTATTATTATAGGATTAATAATAAAAGGGAGGAAGTTGGAAATCAAAAGACTTTAATTAACGAGAAAATAGATATATAGAGAAAAATGAATGAATAAATAAATAAATAGATAAGTGAAGGACGAATGACGGTATTACAAAAATACGATACTTTATTGGATGATTAAGAAAATTATTCATGATGAAAATTATGTTATGATAATTGTTTGAAATAACCTGAATTGGCAAAGGATTAACTAATCACTGTTTTCTCTTTTCTGTTATTGCGACAACATACGAGATCGGAGTGACAGAAGGAGACAGGAAACGGAGCGGAACAGTTTGACGAAACCAAGCAGTCAACTGGAGGAGAAGACCTTGGAAAAGGCCAGTTTGTTTCTATTCACAAACTCTTGCATTAAAAAAGACTGTGTAATTACACATTTATAATCACATACTTCTGTTACGCAAAAACTTGGCAATGACTGATTTTTGGGGTACACATAATTACATAAGATAAGGCGTATCTTTACAATCGAGAACTGTTGATAAAAATTAAGTTATATATATATATATATATATATATATATATATATATATATATATATATATATATATATATATATATATCCTAATTTGAATAACCAGTGATAAAATATCCTAATTTGAGTCGAATAAGGTACAATTTGGAATTGTGTATTGTTAAGTCAGATAGAAAATAACTTTGAACTGATTTCTGATTGTTGGTGTTTACCATACGATAAGACATATTTCTACTGTTAAGAATTTTACATTTTTAGTTGGTCCACTGCGAATCCTGAGATTTTGCTGAAATTTTATTTCAATTGAATAAAAATATAGCTTTGATTTTCTCATATCTTAAGGTTAATTGGATAAGGTATCATTTTGAATTTGTTTATTGTTACTCTTTAGTTAGATAAAAATAACTTTGGTTTTTGATAGACATTGGATTTATTTTTACTCTTTAGTTATAATTTTGAATTTTGGTTGACATTGGACACCAATTTCTTTCACATCCGCTCAGGTTGGCAAACGGTCTTTGAAGTTTATATCAAACGGATACATAGCTTGGGAAGTGTTTGAGAAAACACCACGGTGGGGTAATTTCATTTAATAAAAGAAAACAAAATAAATCTAAATAAAACACTTTAAAATATAGCAAAATGGCGACATCAAGACTAAATACTACAGTGGATTTGGTGCAGATAAACAATCATCTTGTGAAGGACGTAATTAAAATACTACAGGTGTTGATCGAAACATACAAAGCCAACCAAAAGAGAGGAAGAATTGGACGGAAACGCAAAGAGAAGAGAAGAATTGAATTGGAAGTGATGCAGTTGTTCGAAAACGAGGGGATCAAGTGGCTCGAAAACAAAGAGAAAAGGGAGAAAATGAAGACAGAAATGGAAAACAATAAGCCAAAAGTGGACAAGCTGATGGAAGAGGTTTTAATAGACCATACTCACACATGCAGGCGACACTGAAAAAGAAGCCGCCACCTTACGAGAAATTACAGGATATTGCAAAAGAATATCCACAGCTCCCAGTGATGACGCAAGATGGAAGATATAAAATCGAAGACGAAAATGACCAAGTAATCGAGACTGGTAAAGCTACAACAACGGTAACGATGTATCCAAAACTCAAGAACAAGAAGAAGAAGAAAAAGATAAGCTCAAAAACCGTAGGACAAAGACTCAGAAGAATGTCCACCAAAGATGACAAAAGTAATGAAGAAGAAGGAGCAGCGAATGGATACGATCCAGCTGTGAAGAGAGTTTTGGCTGCCGCGGAGAAGAAAGGCAAGAAGTCATTAAAGGTGACATGCAAAACACAAAAGGAGAACGATGACACTGAAACTGCAGACAGCGATGAAGAGTCAGAAGATGGAACAGATTCCAGCGAAGAGATTCAAGATCAGAGTGATGATTCTGATTCAACACCCTGGAGAAATGCGGAGAACAGACCATAAGCATCTAGTAAACATCGACTTACGTTCTCAGAGCCTGCGTAGTATGAACTGCGCAACAAAACAGTGTTAAAGGGAAGAAACCAGAGGATGTGCCCAATACTAATAAAAGGACAAAATATGGAATACAAACCATGAAAAAATGTCGATATGTCGGATTTGATGGAAAAATTGCCCATAATCCAAGATGGTGCACACCCCTGGATAGCTAAACTGGAGGAGATGCTAGTGGGGACACAAGCTGCAATGGGAGATATGAAGAGGCTGTTAGCAACTATCCTTGGCATGGTAGGGATGCACGAAGTGTTGACAAAGGCAGCCAACTAAGCCAATATGCAAGAACAGCGGTGCACGACGCAGAGCTGTTCGTCGCTCGAAAAGGGTCAATATGGAGAACATTAAGTGAGATGTTTCCAACAAACCTTCATCCCGACAACATCATTCTACAACCGCTCGGACAAGAGGAGAATCCAAGAGCATACGTATCAAAAGCTTATCAAGTTTGGAGAAATGTCACGGGCAACAATGCAGAGTTGAATCAAATGGAGAAATCAATTCTGCGAGCTAAAATTCAAAAAGGCTTGCCGATACCAGTAAAAAATAAACTGGCAGAAGTTGTTGGCCTTGGAAGCATGACAAATAAGATTTACACAGACCACATAGCTCACCAAGTGGAGCTATATCGGAAAAAGAAAGAAGATCGAAGATCAAGAAGTGCTTCGAAAACTGAATCAAGTAAAAGTTGGAGGAGGAAGAACAACGATTCATGAAGATTACAATTGAGGAAAGACTTCCCATGGGACTAAAACGGAGTCTAAACATTTTTAAGAACATTTTTGAAGAAAAAATTTGGCTGAAATCAAATCAAATCAAATCAAATCAATTTATTTTTGTAAGGCCCAAAATCACAACAACAGTTGCCTCTGAGGGCCACAGGGAGAAATGAATCAACAATGTCTGTGGTGGCGAGGGAGTCAGACAATGTCTGTGGTGGCGATGAAGTCAGACAATGTCTGTGGTGGCGAGGGACGATGTCCCAGGGTCCTCTGTCCTTAGACTCTCCTTCTCGGCCAGGAAAAACTACAAAAAAAACCTCTTTGGGAAAAAACCGTAGAAACCTGGAGGAGTTCCAGTGAAGGAGAGATCCGACTCTCACAGACGGACACGAGGGAGACTGGAGCTGGACCCACTCTTCAGGCAGATGAGGGACCGACTGAGGCGAGCTGGACCCACTCTTCAGGCAGAAGAGGGACCGTCGGAGGCGAGCTGGACCCACTCTTCAGGCAGAAGAGGGACCGTCGGAGGCGAGCTGGACCCACTCTTCAGGCAGATGAGGGACCGACTGAGGCGAACTGGAGCCACTCCTCAGGCAGATGAGGGACCGTCCACACAGGGCAGGGACCACTTCACCAGGGGAGGGGCATCTGGGTCCACAGGTCCTCAGGAGTGAGAGAAAGAAAAGAAGGCGGTGAACAATTTGCAAGTGGAATCAAAAAATAAATATTGTTTGATAGCATAAGTAGTCAGAAGAAGAGGATAGTGCTCAAGCTGTCATACTTCCCCCAGCATAGTTACTCCTAGGGCAGCGTAGCTGAAGCTGTGGGTTTATCTTTCTGTTCCTAACTACTCTGACCATAAGCGATTTCGAAGAGGAACGTTTTAAGCCTGGACTTAAATGAAGAGACTGTGTCAGCATATTTAACATGGGTCGGGAGCTGATTCCATAACACAGGAGCTTGGGAGCTAAACGCTCTACCTCCTACAGTACTTTTAGAGACTCTTGGCACCACCAGAAGGCCGGCATTCTGAGAGCGAAGAGCTCTGTTTGGATGATATGGTTCTAGAGCATCTTTGAGGTAGGATGGGGCCATGTCATTTATGGCTTTGTAGGTCAAGAGTAGAATTTTGAATTTGATTCTAGACTCGACGGGGAGCCAGTGAAGAGACTTCAGCACTGGCGTAATGTGCTCTCTTCTTTTTGTTCCTGTTAGTAATCTTGCTGCTGCATTTTGAACCAGTTGAAAGCTTTTTATGGAGCTTTTAGGACACGCTGCAAGCAGGGAGTTACAGTAGTCTAATCTAGTCGTTACAAATGCATGGATAAGTTTTTCAGCTTCACTTTTAGGCAGGATTCTTCTGATTTTGGCTCTTGTTGCGCAAATCGAAATAGGCTGTTTTACAAGCTTGATTTATATGAGCTTTAAATGAGAGCTCCTGGTCAAATAAGACTCCAAGGTTTCTTACAGTAGAACTGGAGGCTACACTGACATTGTCCAGTGTGACTATCTGATCAGATAGAGCGTCTCGTAGATGCTTAGGACCAGCACAATGACCTCAGTTTTTTCAGGGTTAAGAAGCAGGTAGTTTAGTGTCATCCAGGTTTTTATCTCCTTCAAACAAGTACTAAGTCTGTCTACTTGATCGCTCTGATCAGGTTTCATTGATAAATACAGCTGAGTGTCGTCTGCAGAGCAGTGGAAGTTAATGCCATGCTTTCTGATAATGTTGCCTAATGGCAGCATATAAAGAGTAAACAGAATTGGACCGAGTACCGAACCCTGTGGCACACCGTAAATTACTTTAGAGCTTGGTGAGGAGCTCTGGTTTACATTAACAAATTGGAACCTATCAGATAGATAGGATTTAAACCAGCTGAGGGCTGTTCCTCCAACACCTACATCACATTCTAACCTCTGCAGTAGAATGTTGTGGTCGATGGTGTCAAACGCTGCGCTGAGGTCCAACAGAACCAGGATTGAGACCAGTCCATCGTCAGCGGCTAATAACAAATCATTTGTGACTTTAACTAGTGCAGTTTCAGTGCTGTGGTGGGCTCTGAACCCTGACTGGAAAACTTCAAATAAGTTATTGTCCTGCAGGTGGCGACAAAGCTGTTTTACTACAACTTTTTCAAGGATTTTAGAGACGAAGGGAAGATTTGAAATAGGTCTGTAGTTTACCAATAGGTCGGGATCTAGATTAGGCTTTTTCAGAAGAGGTTTAATGACTGCATGTTTGAAGGACTGTGGAACATAGCCACTTTGGAGTGAAGTATTTATTATATTAAGAATAGGGTCTATAATTAGGGGGAGAATGTCTTTGAGGAGCTTGGAATGGGGTCTAGGACACAAGTTGAGCTTTTAGAGGACATAATGGCTGAAGTTATCTCTGCTTGATCAACAGCTGTGAACCTTTCTAGGTTTACAGGTGGATTTATATGAGACGTTAGATTTACAGCATGGGCTAGTTCAGGGCTAATAGCGGGGGTAATTTCATCTAATTTATCTCTGATTGTTTTTATTTTATTATTAAAAAATAGGAGGAAATCATCAGAGCTAAGTGTAGCTGGGATTGAGGGCTCTACTGCTGTGACAGTTTGTTAGCCTAGCTACAGTGCTGAAAAGGAATTTAGTGTTACTTTTGTTGACTTCTATTAGATTTGAATAATATCTGGTTTGGGCCTTACGCAGAGCCTGCTTATAGGACAGCAGGCAACTTTTCCATGCTTTTAGAGATTCTTCGGTGTGAGAGCGACGAAATAATCCCTCTAACTTTCTAACTCTTTGTTTATGTGAACGCAGTTCTTGGTTGTACCAGGAGGAGGCGCTTTGACCTAATGACCTTCTGTTTTAACGGAGCTGCAACATCAAGAGCAGACTTCAGAGAATTCATGGTCAAGTCGACACATTGATCACTTAAACTGGGACTAAAGCTGTTCTCAGCAGGATCACATGACATGATCACATGACATGATCACATGACCTGATCACATGACATGTCACTGAATATTGGCTCTATTATTTCTTTGAATTTTGAGATAGATTTTTCAGATATTGTCCTTTTCATTATAACTTTATTTTGTGGGACTGGATGATCTTTAAGAATAAACTGAAAGGTAATTATGAAATGATCTGACAATATAGGGTTTTGAGGGAGGACAATGAGGTCACTAATCTCTGTTCCATACGTTAGGACAAGATCCAGAGTGTTCTTGTGAGTGTGAGTCGGTTTATTTACATTCTGAGTGAAACCAATGCTGTCTAACAAGGCGCTGAAGGCATTACTGAGAGCGTCATCACTCATGTTCACGTGGATATTAAAGTCTCCAACTATAACTATTTTATCCCAGGCTAGCACCAAGTTTGATATAAAGTCAGAAAACTCTGTTAAAAACTCTGAATAGGGACCAGGAGGTCGGTAGATAACTATGAACAAAACTCCTTTTTGGTTTTTCATATTTGGACATGTGATCGACGGCATAAGGCTTTCAATGAGTGAAATGCATTGTTAGTTTTAGGGCTCATGAGTAGGCTTGAGTGGGAGATCACTGCCACACCACCACCTCGGCCTGTGCTCCTGGCAGTCTGAAAGTTAACATGGGTGGGTGGGGTTAACATGGGTGGGTGGGGTTAACATGGGTGGGTGGGGTTAACATGGGTGGGTGGGGTTAACATGGGTGGGTGGGGTTAACATGGCTGGGTGGGGTGGACTCATTTAGTCTGACGTAGTCGTCTTGTTGAAGCCACGTTTCAGTTAGAGCTAGAAGATCTATGTTATAGTCACTAATTAATTCATTAACTAAGAGCGATTTGGAGGAAATTGCTCTAATGTTTAGCAGTCCACATTTTACGTGTGTATTCATTTGTGTATTTGTGTCATTTGTGATTGTTATTTTCCTTAAGTTATTTGGTCTGACGCCTGAAATATTTTTTCTGAGATGTGACTTTTCGGCATTATTTGTACGAGGGACACGAGGGACACGAGGGACACACACAGTCTCTATCTGTCTTGAATCTGAACACTTCACAGGTAACAGAACGGGCGAGAGTTCAGCGACAGAGGAGCGTCTTGAACTGCTGCTCTGCACCTGGGGCTCATCCCTAGATGGTCACTTAACGGCGTTTTGCATTATAGGTGAAGACAAAATTATAGATTGGTGCTGTTTAGAAATATTTGCATCAATGATTACATTAATGATTAAGTACAAGATGACTCTGTGAGTGAGAGTCAACGTTGACATCAACATTAACTAGGACAACAGCAAAGATGAAGTTGTCTTTTAAAACAGCAAGAACATTGACTATTACATCAACAGCTAAAATGGAAATGGGGTTTAGAATTAGTTAATAGTAAATTAGCTTAACTCAACAGGAGTTATCATTCATGGTGATGGTTCCTTAAAGGGGATGCATGCACATGATCATGAATGATCGTTAAGCCTATTACTCACATAGAAGGAGTGTTCTGGTTTAAGGGAGGAGTACATTACAGTACATTACACTACCTTACATTACATACATTTTTACATTTATTTCTATTGTTTTTGTTTTATACATTCCATGGATTGGTTTACTTATTAAATTTGGTTAACCATTATATTATCACACTATATATATATCTATATTCTGTTCACATAAAAAATAAAAATACTTTTTAGAGGATGTTTTTACATGAAAAGATTGCAAGATACAAGATACTGTTCAGTTATTTTTGTTCCCAGGACGCTGCTGAAATGCTGTTAAAAAGGACAATGGACATGGACAATAACTGGAGTGGACATTGAGAATATCAGAGGAGAACGCTGGAGCCAAACGTCACAACATACCAACACCTTTGAAGACAACATAATCATCGCTGAGAGGAGTGGTGAAAAGAGTTATAATAGAATGTTAAAAGGGTTAAATAAATGATTTGGTTAAATAAGTAAAGGGTTGATGAAATAAATTATACTCATGTGTTGATGTGTTAATGTGTTGAGGTGTTGTTGATAATCCAGTGCTGATGTTTAGGTTGTGCGGCGACACGAATATCCTCACACAGTAGTGATTAAGGATTGATTCAATTGGATAAAAACTTAAGATCGAAGACAAATTTACTCTTAAATTTAATGATAATCAATGAAGTGAGGCTGTTTAGGTCGTTAGGTAACACAATCAAGGACAGCCAGAAGGGGTGGTAGCCAAGATCGGTCAGAACAACTGACGGTTGGTGCCGTGAGAGAATTTTTCCTGCTAAACAAAAGTAAGCATCGACAAGCAGGTTTTTGCTCTCGCTTGTCGCTGATCGTGTCTAATTAATTGATCTGAGCTTAATCACTCAGAAGGGAGGTATATGAAGTGTATTAAAACAAGGTCCATGCAAGGTTAGGCCTCATTCTGAGACTGGCTTTTAGGAATATGTGTGTTTCTACCAAAATGTCTATTCCACGGAATGTAAGGGGCCCACATCTGATTAACTACCGAATGGGAGATGTCTCCATTGGCTGCGAGGCCTTGAGATGCTCCATATACATCTGTGTAAACGTATGTTCTCATCCTGTAACTTTCCCCTGGTGCTACCCAAATAAGGATACCTTTACATCTTGTTCTCTCATTGGCTAATCCGTTGGTACATGGATAGGGTCATACCTGTCAGATATTGTTTATCGGTCTCTGTGCGGTTTCAGGATATAAGGCGAGGTGCGCCCAGAGACGGGGTCTTCCTGATCATCGGCGACCCGGGCGCTGTTTTCTGCTGTCCTGTTATCTGATGCTGTTATCTGTATTAAACATCGTCGAAAAGTACAGAACAGTGTCCGCGACTTCTTCTTGTCACACACCACCCCATGGGAGCGTCACTCAAACCACATCATAAGTCAGGGCATTATCTTAGCTACCATTACTTTTGTCTTGCTGGTAATTGGGGATATAAGGTTAATCGCAATTTTGTCCTGATTGCATACGTAATTATAAGCTCTTGCTAAAGCGTGGAGTCACATGAGCGGCAGTAACGTGCGTAGTAACGTGCAATCAAACCGTCCCACCAGAACAATCTTATGTACAGTAACCGCCCCACAGTTTGAGAACCACTGACTACACTGCTATCTGTAACCGCTGATTGCTTTAAAATGTGACGTATTCAGTCCGTCTCGGTTTAACATGTTGGACTAAAAACGTTACGGTTTGATTTTGAAAGCTCTATCCCTGAGCAGCTGTAGAGGGCGCACTCTTTTATCTAGGCTCGACATCGTCCATGAAGAAAAGTGAAATCTAAAACAGCAGCAGAAAAACAACGCTCAAACCATATTTCGAGTCGAGGAGTAAGTGGGCGTTCAGTCTGCAGAGAAAGAGACCGACTTTACAACTGCAACACTGTGTGCAATTCAATAAAAGTGTCTGGAAAGTTTGGAAACGCCATCCACAAAGAAGAATCTCCAGAATTGTGGAAAATATATAAATATGCTACAACAAAAATCTTCAATTTCTTACAATGTAAAAGCATCTACAAAAATCCTTTTAACCACATTATAAATGTTCCTCCTTCTTGTAGTTGTATTTCGAGTGATTCCTGCATATTTGAGTATGCCGGGCCTTCACAAACACAAGAACATGAACTGGACTTTGCTTAACGACAGAACACTGTGTGGGACATTGCACTTTTGTATTGCACTTTGCCAAATTTGTATTGCACACAGTTTGATGCCCTAAACTGTGCTCTGTTGTTAATGATGACAATACAATCTTGAATTGAACCCATCAGAAAGGCAGCACAGTGCACCTTTAATTGAGCTGAATATTATATTGCATAATATTGTGTATTCTTCCATTGTTTCTGCTTCTGGCGTACATTCGCTTCCTCCTCATCCCTGATCTTGTTGGTAATGACTTTTTCATAACATCTGTGGCAATCTACTGATGCAGCAAATCAAACTAATTGAATATGAACAAAAAAGACTTTTAGCTCCTTTTAAAAGCAAGTAAATGATTCTAATCCAAGTGCAACTTTTCACATGCGGCTGAGCGATGGCCATCGTCTGTTTAATTTAAAAATCCCATTTCTTTTTTCTGACTTGATTTGAAGCAGAAAGTGCAGCGGTGATGTGTGTTTGACATGTGAGTCTGGCTGATCTCACCTGCTCGTCCCAGCGCTGGATCCGCAGACAGTGATGGAGAAGATGGACTGTGACGTGTCGTGCTCAGCGGACGCATCGTGGGGGGCTGTACTTTTCAAATCTTATTTTTACCCTCACAGCTCCGTCTGACTTTGTCCCTCTCTGATTGCTGCTGGATACAGAAAGTCTGAACAAACACGATCATCAAAATGAGGGAAATGAAGCAGTTTGAGGATCACGTTATGTGTAATTAAAGGGCCAGTACCAGCTTTTTTTTCTTTATAGTATTGTACAAGGCTAAAAATGAGACCACAGCACTTTCTCTGCATCTAATGATAGAGCTTTATCATTGGCAAACCAGGAAGCGCGCTGTTAGCATACTAATGTTTGTTAGCATGCTAATGTTTGTTAGCATACTAATGTTTGTTAGCATACTAATGTTTGTCAGCATGTTAATATTTGTTAGCATGCCAATGTTTGTTAGCATACTAATGTTTGTTAGCATGCTAATGTTTGTTAGCATTGAGTCCGAGTGGACTCAAGGTCTCCGGTGCCTGTCGTGGCGGCAACCCCTGAACCCGGTGGTGGACACCGGAAGTAAGGGATGTAGTCAGGCTGAAGAAGGAGGCCTATCAGGCCACTCTGGCTTGTGGGTCTCCTGAGGCTGTTGGCAGGTATCGGCAGGCCAAGCGAGCCGCAGCTCGTGCTGTCGCAGAGGCAAAAACCCGGGCCTGGGAGGAGTTCGGGGAGGCCATGGAGGAGGAGCCATGGAGGACGACTATCGGTCGGCTCCAAAGAAATTCTGGCAAACCGTCTGGCGCCTCAGGAGGGGGAAGCAGTGCTTCACCAACACCCTCTACGGTGCGGGTGGAGACCTGCTGACCTCGACTGGGGATGTCGTCGGACGGTGGAAGGACTTTGAGGACCTCCTTAATCCCACAGTCACGTCTTCTTCTGAAGAAGCAGAGAACGGGGACTCAGGGGCTGGCTCGCCCATCACCCAAGCTGAAGAAGTAACTGAGGTTGTTGGCTCCTCAGTGACTCCGGGGGTGAATGAGATCCGCCTTGAGGACCTAAAGGCTCTGGATGTTTCAGTTGGATGTCTTGGCTGACACGTCTCTGCAACATGGCGTGGCGGTCGGGGACAGTGTCTCTGGACTGATGGACCGGGGTGGTGGTCCCTCTGTTTAAGAAGGGGGACCGGATGGTGTGTTCCAACTACAGAGGGATCACACTCCTCAGCCTCCCATAAGGTCTATTCTAGGTCCTGGAGAGGAGAATCGTACCGATAGTGGAACTTCGGATTCAGGAGGAGCAGGTTTTGGTCCCGGTCGTGGAACACTGGACCAGCTCTAGACTCTCCATCGGGTGCTCGAGGGTTCATGGGAGTTTGCCCAACCAGTCCACATGTGCTTTGTGGATCTGGAGAAGGCTATTGACACCCCGAGGGACACCCCGAGTGTCCCTCGGGGTGTCCTTTGGGGGGTGCTCCGGGAGTACGGGGTACGGGGCCCTTTGCTCAGGGCTGTACGGCCCCTGTATGACCGGAGGAGGAGCTGTGTTCATTGCCGGCAGTAAGTCAGACCTGTTCCCAGTGCATGTTGGACTCCGCCAGGGCTGCCCTTTGTCACCGGTTCTGTTCATAGTTTTTATGGACAGAATTTCTGGGTGTGGTCAGGGGTCAGAGGGTGTGGTCAGGGGTCAGAAGGTGTCCGGTTTGGGGACCACAGGATCTCATCTCTGCTGTTTGCAGACAATGTTGTCCTGATGGCTCCATCAAACCCGGACCTGCAGCTGCACTGGGACGGTTTGAGTCGAGTGTGAAGCGTCTGGGATGAGAATCAGCTCCAAATCCGAGTCCATGGTTCTCGACCGAAAAAAGGTGGCTTGCCCTCTCCAGGTGGGCGGGGGGTCCTTGTCCCAAGTGGAGGAGTTCAAGTATCTCGGGGTCTTGTTCACGAGTGAGTGAAGGATGGAGCGTGAGATTGACAGTTGGATCAGCATCACTGCAGCCGCTGCACCGACTGTTGTGGTGAAGAAGGAGCTGAGTCCAAAGACAAAGCTCTCTATTTACCGGTCGCTCTACGTTCTGACCTCACCTATGGTCATGAGCTTTGGGTAATGACCGAAAGGACAAGATCGCAGATACAAGCGGTCGAAATGAGTTTCCTCCGCCGGGGGGCTGGGCGCTCCCTTAGAGATAAGGTGAGGAGCTCGGCCACACGGGGGGAGCTCGGAGTAGAGCCGCTGCTCCTCCACGTTGAGAGGAGCCAGCTGAGGTGGCTCGGGCATCTGGGGGGACTATGTCTCCCGGCTGGCCTGGGAACGCCTCGGGATCCCCCGGAAGAGTTGGAAGAAGTGTCTGGGGAGGGGGAAGTCTGGGAGTCCCTGCTTAGACTGCTGCCCCTGCGACCCAGCCCCGGGTGAGCGGAAGAAGCCACACATTTCCTCCTGATCGTTCCCTTTTGGCCTGTTTGTGCTCCACACTCTGGACTCACTAAATGTCACAGTGTGAAGTCCATGTGTGTCGCATCAGCCCGAGGTGGACCTGAGATGAAAGAATGGCCTGTGAAAGAGAATGAAGTCTGGAGACAGGGGCCAATAAAAAGGCCGTCTCCTCTGTGGGGCCGTCCTGTCAGGGCCCCCTTCACGGCGGGACGGCTGGTGCTTCGTGTCTCTGCTCATCGCTCCCCGACACGTTCGAAGCAGGTCTTCACTTACAACAGAGCTAAAGCGAGCTGACAGTGAGGAGCCACAATAAGGGCCCGTCCTGTCAGCAGGTTTGGGCCAGAAAAGACACGTCAAGTCTTTTATTAAAGTGTCATTTTCAAATCTAGCAGCAGACGCCTTAGGGGGACGCGTCAGGCTGAATGGACTTTTGGTCGCACTCATCAAAAACAGTCATTGTACTTTTCTTGTTTTATTCATTGGGATTACATAACCTTTTTTCTTCTGTGCAGTTTCAATGTTCTCCCAGAATCAGACTTATTTCCATTGTGAACACCATTCACAAACTGAACTTGCTTTAGCGTTAAGGTGCATGTAAAATGTAGAATCTACTAATAAAATAGACTAGGTCTGAATATTTACACCGTTTACAGTTGGTCAGAAAAGTGCTGGATGGTTATTGGTCTGAACAGTAGATTAGTGTTCATGAGGGAAAGAGAGTGTTCTCGTGGCTCTGCCCGCTTTGCTCTCATTTTGGTGAAAAACAGCAAAATCTGCAGCAGAGGCTCAAAAACCAGGACTAGATCCGTGTTGCCACTTTTTAAGGCCTTGAACCGTCACTGGATTCTCAACAACTCAATTTTGATACTAAGGAATAGGTTTGACACTCGATACCAAAATGATCCTTACTTTTGTCTTTATGTTTAAACCTCTCATTCTAATGCTGCTCTGGAAAGGTCCAACGATGCAATGTTTTTCTTTGTAGTATTAATATTCGTTCAAACAAGTATCTGCCTTGGATATTATATTATCTGATTTTCGGTGCTTTTGAAACGCTACAACTGCTGCTTTTTCCATGTTTCACGCCAACGTTAACGTCCTCAATAATAACAACCCCCGATTATACTTATATTCAACGATCAATACTTTCTACCTCTGGCAAAAGCATGTTGTTATTGTCAGAGCTCGTTTCTCTGCTGATGTTCTTGTAACAGACTCACACACTAATCTCATTGTGCTCTGTCTCCTCATCATCCACACACTCCTATTGTCTTCTTTGTGTCCTGTTCCTGCTCAAACTTTCCACGGCTGCTCGGCTCATTCACATTCTGGCAGAGACAGAGGAGGCTCACGCTCTCCCCCGGAGGAGCTGGAGGCAGGAGCAGAGGAGGAGCTGGAGGCAGGAGCAGAGGAGGAGCTGGAGGCAGGAGCAGAGGAGGAGCTGGAGGCAGGAGCAGAGGAGGAGCTGGAGGCAGGAGAAGAGGAGGAGCTGGAGGCAGGAGCAGAGGAGGAGCTGGAGGCAGGAGCAGAGGAGGAGCTGGAGGCAGGAGCAGAGGAGGAGCTGGAGGCAGGAGCAGAGGAGGAGCTGGAGGCAGGAGAAGAGGAGGAGCTGAAGGCAGGAGCAGAGGAGGAGCTGGAGGCAGGAGCAGAGGAGGTGCTGGAGGCAGGAGCAGAGGAGGTGCTGGAGGCAGGAGCAGAGGAGGAGCTGGAGGCAGGAGCAGAGGAGGAGCTGGAGGCAGGAGAAGAGGAGGAGCTGGAGGCAGGAGCAGAGGAGGAGCTGGAGGCAGGAGCAGAGGAGGTGCTGGAGGCAGGAGAAGAGGAGGAGCTGGAGGCAGGAGCAGAGGAGGAGCTGGAGGCAGGAGCAGAGGAGGAGCTGGAGGCAGGAGCAGAGGAGGAGCTGGAGGCAGGAGCAGAGGAGGAGCTGGAGGCAGGAGCAGAGGAGGAGCTGGAGGCAGGAGAAGAGGAGGAGCTGGAGGCAGGAGCAGAGGAGGAGCTGGAGGCAGGAGCAGAGGAGGAGCTGGAGGCAGGAGCAGAGGAGGAGCTGGAGGCAGGAGCAGAGGAGGAGCTGGAGGCAGGAGAAGAGGAGGAGCTGAAGGCAGGAGCAGAGGAGGAGCTGGAGGCAGGAGCAGAGGAGGTGCTGGAGGCAGGAGCAGAGGAGGTGCTGGAGGCAGGAGCAGAGGAGGAGCTGGAGGCAGGAGCAGAGGAGGAGCTGGAGGCAGGAGAAGAGGAGGAGCTGAAGGCAGGAGCAGAGGAGGAGCTGGAGGCAGGAGCAGAGGAGGAGCTGGAGGCAGGAGCAGAGGAGGTGCTGGAGGCAGGAGAAGAGGAGGAGCTGGAGGCAGGAGCAGAGGAGGAGCTGGAGGCAGGAGCAGAGGAGGAGCTGGAGGCAGGAGCAGAGGAGGAGCTGGAGGCAGGAGCAGAGGAGGTGCTGGAGGCAGGAGCAGAGGAGGAGCTGGAGGCAGGAGCAGAGGAGGTGCTGGAGGCAGGAGCAGAGGAGGAGCTGGAGGCAGGAGAAGAGGAGGAGCTGAAGGCAGGAGCAGAGGAGGAGCTGGAGGCAGGAGCAGAGGAGGAGCTGGAGGCAGGAGCAGAGGAGGTGCTGGAGGCAGGAGAAGAGGAGGAGCTGGAGGCAGGAGCAGAGGAGGAGCTGGAGGCAGGAGAAGAGGAGGAGCTGAAGGCAGGAGCAGAGGAGGAGCTGGAGGCAGGAGCAGAGGAGGTGCTGGAGGCAGGAGCAGAGGAGGTGCTGGAGGCAGGAGCAGAGGAGGAGCTGGAGGCAGGAGCAGAGGAGGAGCTGGAGGCAGGAGCAGAGGAGGAGCTGGAGGCAGGAGCAGAGGAGGAGCTGGAGGCAGGAGCAGAGGAGGTGCTGGAGGCAGGAGAAGAGGAGGAGCTGGAGGCAGGAGCAGAGGAGGTGCTGGAGGCAGGAGAAGAGGAGGAGCTGGAGGCAGGAGCAGAGGAGGAGCTGGAGGCAGGAGCAGAGGAGGAGCTGGAGGCAGGAGCAGAGGAGGAGCTGGAGGCAGGAGCAGAGGAGGAGCTGGAGGCAGGAGCAGAGGAGGTGCTGGAGGCAGGAGAAGAGGAGGAGCTGGAGGCAGGAGCAGAGGAGGTGCTGGAGGCAGGAGCAGAGGAGGTGCTGGAGGCAGGAGTAGCAGTCTAGTACAAACCAAGTCCTGCTCTGGCGACTCAACAGGAAGTGGAGTCAGGAGAACTTCCTCCTCAAACAGTTCAGACTCAACATATACATGTTTGTCTTTATCGTGTATTCGTTCATGTAAATATAAGTTTATTAACATTCAGCGCAGCCGCAGCACATTCATTATTCATAAAGCAAATATATGTGGAGCTGCTAAAGATGTTCATGTTAGTCTCAATGTTGTGATCTCTGTGTTCAGAGGCTCTAAAGACATGTTGCTGTCTCTTGTTTATAAAACTGTGGCCGCAGCTGCCCTGGGGCATGTCACAGCAGAAACCAGCTGAATCACCCAAAGAACACTCAACTATCTCAACTAAATAAACTAGTAAAAACTTCTGAAAAAAATGAACAATACCCTTGATTCAAGTCTTTTTAACTCCTCTAGTTGTTTTTCAACACTGACTTTTTTTCTTTTTTGGCCAAATTGGAAACTCCTCGACTGGATGAATAAATTGCTACCCACTCTGCGCTGGAAATTGAACAAATTAGATGTTGCCGGCTGTATTCGCATTGCAGCCGACATGTTCCTTTGTAAAAAATGAATTCCGTTCCCGTCGAATGCAGAGTTGACGGACATTTTAGTGCAAGGCCGTTATTAGTGTCACTTTGAGGACGCACAGCGGAGCATTCAAAAGCCGTCGCTTACGCTCTCGGAATTAAACACATTCAGCCCCCATAGAATATCTAAGTGCTATACATTATTCCAACTTACCACTCACATGGGCCGGAAGTGGCTTTGAAAATCAGAACTCTGTTGTTGATGTAATGTGTGCTCGGGTCTTTGTAAATGGAAAGACATTCAGAAACAGCATAAACTGGAGACGGCCCAGTGTGGGGGGCCTGCGGTGTGGGGGGCCTGCAGTGTGGGAGACCTGCAGCGTGGGGGACCTGCGGTGTGGGGGACCTGCGGTGTGGGGGACCTGCGGTGTGGGGGACCTGCAGTGTGGGGGACCTGCGGTGTGGGGGCCCTGCTGTGTGGGGGACCTGCAGTGTGGGGGGCCTGCAGTGTGGGGGGCCTGCGGTGTGGGGGGCCTGCAGTGTGGGGGGCCTGCTGTGTGGGGGACCTGCGGTGTGGGGGACCTGCGGTGTGGGGGGCCTGCGGTGTGGGGGACCTGCGGTGTGGGGGACCTGCAGTGTGGGGGGCCTGCGGTGTGGGGGACCTGCAGTGTGGGGTGAGTGGGGGACCTGCGGTGTGGGGGGCCTGCGGTGTGGGGGACCTGCGGTGTGGGGGACCTGCAGTGTGGGGGGCCTGCGGTGTGGGGGACCTGCGGTGTGGGGGCCCTGCGGTGTGGGGGACCTGCGGTGTGGGGGACCTGCGGTGTGGGGGACCTGCGGTGTGGGGGACCTGCAGTGTGGGGGGCCTGCGGTGTGGGGGGCCTGCAGTGTGGGGGACCTGCTGTGTGGGGGACCTGCAGTGTGGGGGACCTGCAGTGTGGGGGGCCTGCAGTGTGGGGGGCCTGCTGTGTGGGGGACCTGCGGTGTGGGGGACCTGCGGTGTGGGGGACCTGCGGTGTGGGGGACCTGCTGTGTGGGGGACCTGCAGTGTGGGGGACCTGCAGTGTGGGGGGCCTGCAGTGTGGGGGGCCTGCTGTGTGGGGGACCTGCGGTGTGGGGGACCTGCGGTGTGGGGGACCTGCGGTGTGGGGGACCTGCGGTGTGGAGGACCTGCTGTGTGGGGGACCTGCGGTGTGGGGGACCTGCGGTGTGGGGGACCTGCAGTGTGGGGGACCTGCGGTGTGGGGGACCTGCGGTGTGGGGGCCCTGCTGTGTGGGGGACCTGCAGTGTGGGGGACCTGCAGTGTGGGGGACCTGCGGTGTGGGGGCCCTGCAGTGTGGGGGACCTGCGGTGTGGGGGCCCTGCGGTGTGGGGGCCCTGCGGTGTGGGGGACCTGCGGTGTGGGGGCCCTGCGGTGTGGGGGCCCTGCGGTGTGGGGGACCTGCGGTGTGGGGGCCCTGCGGTGTGGGGGCCCTGCGGTGTGGGGGACCTGCGGTGTGGGGGCCCTGCGGTGTGGGGGCCCTGCGGTGTGGGGGACCTGCGGTGTGGGGGCCCTGCGGTGTGGGGGCCCTGCGGTGTGGGGGACCTGCGGTGTGGGGGACCTTACTGTTATACTCATGTGCAATAATGACATATTGTCAATCATCCTGGTACAATATTTTCTGTCCATAAAACAGCTGTAAATAAGAGTGTTATTTTTATTCAGATTGTAAGTCAAGTTGCAAGTTGTGTGAGTTGCAACACTGAAATTTCCCCATTGTGGGACAAATAAAGGTTATCTAAGGTCCTATCTAAACTGTCAAAATGGTCGTGCGTATGTGTGTGTGTGTGTGTCCCATGTCCCAGAGCGCCCCCTGTCCTCAGACACATGTCCCACAGCGCCCCCTGTCCTCAGACACATGTCCCACAGCACCCTGTCCTCAGACACATGTCCCAGAGCGCCCCCTGTCCTCAGACACATGTCCCAGAGCGCCCCCTGTCCTCAGACACATGTCCCAGAGCGCCCCCTGTCCTCAGACACATGTCCCACAGCACCCCCTGTGCTCAGACACATGTCCCAGAGCGCCCCCTGTCCTCAGACACATGTCCCACAGCACCCCCTGTCCTCAGACACATGTCCCAGAGCGCCCCCTGTCCTCAGACACATGTCCCAGAGCGCCCCCTGTCCTCAGACACATGTCCCACAGCACCCCCTGTCCTCAGACACATGTCCCAGAGCGCCCCCTGTCCTCAGACACATGTCCCACAGCACCTCCTGTCCTCAGACACATGTCCCACAGCGCCCCCTGTCCTCAGACACATGTCCCAGAGCGCCCCCTGTCCTCAGACACATGTCCCAGAGCACCCCCTGTCCTCAGACACATGTCCCCCAGCGCCCTCTGTCCTCAGACACATGTCGCAGAGCACCCCCTGTCCTCAGACACATGTCCCAGAGCGCCCCCTGTCCTCAGACACATGTCCCAGAGCGCCCCCTGTCCTCAGACACATGTCCCACAGCGCCCTCTGTCCTCAGACACATGTCCCACAGCGCCCCCTGTCCTCAGACACATGTCCCAGAGCGCCCCCTGTCCTCAGACACATGTCCCAGAGCGCCCCCTGTCCTCAGACACATGTCCCACAGCACCCCCTGTGCTCAGACACATGTCCCAGAGCGCCCCCTGTCCTCAGACACATGTCCCACAGCACCCCCTGTCCTCAGACACATGTCCCACAGCGCCCCCTGTCCTCAGACACATGTCCCAGAGCGCCCCCTGTCCTCAGACACATGTCCCAGAGCGCCCCCTGTCCTCGGACACATGTCCCAGAGCGCCCCCTGTCCTCAGACACATGTCCCACAGCGCCCCCTGTCCTCAGACACATGTCCCAGAGCGCCCCCTGTCCTCAGACACATTTCCCAGAGCACCCCCTGTCCTCAGACACATGTCCCACAGCGCCCCCTGTCCTCAGACACATGTCCCAGAGCGCCCCCTGTCCTCGGACACATGTCCCAGAGCGCCCCCTGTCCTCAGACACATGTCCCACAGCACCCCCTGTCCTCAGACACATGTCCCAGAGCGCCCCCTGTCCTCAGACACATGTCCCAGAGCGCCCCCTGTCCTCAGACACATGTCCCGGAGCGCCCCCTGTCCTCAGACACATGTCCCACAGCACCCCCTGCCCTCAGACACATGTCCCAGAGCGCCCCCTGTCCTCAGACACATGTCCCAGAGCGCCCCCTGTCCTCAGACACATGTCCCACAGCGCCCCCTGTCCTCAGACACATGTCCCAGAGCGCCCCCTGTCCTCAGACACATGTCCCAGAGCGCCTCCTGTCCTCAGACACATGTCCCACAGCGCCCCCTGTCCTCAGACACATGTCCCAGAGCGCCCCCTGTCCTCAGACACATGTCCCAGAGCGCCCCCTGTCCTCAGACACATGTCCCACAGCACCCCCTGTCCTCAGACACATGTCCCAGAGCGCCCCCTGTCCTCAGACACATGTCCCAGAGCGCCCCCTGTCCTCAGACACATGTCCCACAGCACCCCCTGTCCTCAGACACATGTCCCAGAGCGCCCCCTGTCCTCAGAAACATGTCCCACAGCACCTCCTGTCCTCAGACACATGTCCCACAGCACCCCCTGTCCTCAGACACATGTCCCAGAGCGCCCCCTGTCCTCAGACACATGTCCCAGAGCGCCCCCTGTCCTCAGACACATGTCCCAGAGCCCCCTGTCCTCAGACACATGTCCCAGAGCACCCCCTGTGATCAGACACATGTCCCACAGCACCCCCTGTCCTCAGACACATGTCCCAGAGCGCCCCCTGTCCTCAGACACATGTCCCACAGCACCCCCTGTGCTCAGACACATGTCCCAGAGCGCCCCCTGTCCTCAGACACATGTCCCAGAGCACCCCCTGTCCTCAGACACATGTCCCACAGCACCCCCTGTCCTCAGACACATGTCCCAGAGCGCCCCCTGTCCTCAGACACATGTCCCAGAGCGCCCCCTGTCCTCAGACACATGTCCCAGAGCGCCCCCTGTCCTCAGACACATGTCCCACAGCACCCCCTGTCCTCAGACACATGTCCCAGAGCGCCCCCTGTCCTCAGACACATGTCCCACAGCACCTCCTGTCCTCAGACACATGTCCCACAGCGCCCCCTGTCCTCAGACACATGTCCCAGAGCGCCCCCTGTCCTCAGACACATGTCCCAGAGCACCCCCTGTCCTCAGACACATGTCCCACAGCGCCCTCTGTCCTCAGACACATGTCGCAGAGCACCCCCTGTCCTCAGACACATGTCCCAGAGCGCCCCCTGTCCTCAGACACATGTCCCAGAGCGCCCCCTGTCCTCAGACACATGTCCCACAGCACCCCCTGTCCTCAGACACATGTCCCAGAGCGCCCCCTGTCCTCAGACACATGTCCCACAGCACCTCCTGTCCTCAGACACATGTCCCACAGCGCCCCCTGTCCTCAGACACATGTCCCAGAGCGCCCCCTGTCCTCAGCCACATGTCCCAGAGCACCCCCTGTCCTCAGACACATGTCCCACAGCGCCCTCTGTCCTCAGACACATGTCGCAGAGCACCCCCTGTCCTCAGACACATGTCCCAGAGCGCCCCCTGTCCTCAGACACATGTCCCAGAGCGCCCCCTGTCCTCAGACACATGTCCCACAGCGCCCTCTGTCCTCAGACACATGTCCCACAGCGCCCCCTGTCCTCAGACACATGTCCCAGAGCGCCCCCTGTCCTCAGACACATGTCCCAGAGCGCCCCCTGTCCTCAGACACATGTCCCACAGCACCCCCTGTGCTCAGACACATGTCCCAGAGCGCCCCCTGTCCTCAGACACATGTCCCACAGCACCCCCTGTGCTCAGACACATGTCCCAGAGCGCCCCCTGTCCTCGGACACATGTCCCAGAGCGCCCCCTGTCCTCAGACACATGTCCCACAGCACCCCCTGTCCTCAGACACATGTCCCAGAGCGCCCCCTGTCCTCAGACACATGTCCCAGAGCGCCCCCTGTCCTCAGACACATGTCCCAGAGCGCCCCCTGTCCTCAGACACATGTCCCACAGCACCCCCTGCCCTCAGACACATGTCCCAGAGCGCCCCCTGTCCTCAGACACATGTCCCAGAGCGCCCCCTGTCCTCAGACACATGTCCCACAGCGCCCCCTGTCCTCAGACACATGTCCCAGAGCGCCCCCTGTCCTCAGACACATGTCCCACAGCACCTCCTGTCCTCAGACACATGTCCCACAGCGCCCCCTGTCCTCAGACACATGTCCCAGAGCGCCCCCTGTCCTCAGACACATGTCCCAGAGCGCCCCCTGTCCTCAGACACATGTCCCAGAGCGCCCCCTGTCCTCAGACACATGTCCCACAGCACCCCCTGTCCTCAGACACATGTCCCAGAGCGCCCCCTGTCCTCAGACACATGTCCCAGAGCGCCCCCTGTCCTCAGACACATGTCCCACAGCACCCCCTGTCCTCAGACACATGTCCCAGAGCGCCCCCTGTCCTCAGAAACATGTCCCACAGCACCTCCTGTCCTCAGACACATGTCCCACAGCACCCCCTGTCCTCAGACACATGTCCCAGAGCGCCCCCTGTCCTCAGACACATGTCCCAGAGCGCCCCCTGTCCTCAGACACATGTCCCAGAGCCCCCTGTCCTCAGACACATGTCCCAGAGCACCCCCTGTGATCAGACAGATGTCCCACAGCACCCCCTGTCCTCAGACACATGTCCCAGAGCGCCCCCTGTCCTCAGACACATGTCCCACAGCACCCCCTGTGCTCAGACACATGTCCCAGAGCGCCCCCTGTCCTCAGACACATGTCCCAGAGCACCCCCTGTCCTCAGACACATGTCCCACAGCACCCCCTGTCCTCAGACACATGTCCCAAAGCGGCCCCTGTCCTCAGACACATGTCCCACAGCGCCCCCTGTCCTCAAACACATGTCCCAGAGCGCCCCCTGTCCTCAGACACATGTCTCAGAGCGCCCCCTGTCCTCAGACACATGTCCCAGAGCGCCCCCTGTCCTCAGACACATGTCCCAGAGCGCCCCCTGTCCTCAGACACATGTCCCACAGCACCCCCTGTCCTCAGACACATGTCCCAGAGCGCCCCCTGTCCTCAGACACATGTCCCACAGCACCTCCTGTCCTCAGACACATGTCCCACAGCGCCCCCTGTCCTCAGACACATGTCCCAGAGCGCCCCCTGTCCTCAGACACATGTCCCAGAGCACCCCCTGTCCTCAGACACATGTCCCACAGCGCCCTCTGTCCTCAGACACATGTCGCAGAGCACCCCCTGTCCTCAGACACATGTCCCAGAGCGCCCCCTGTCCTCAGACACATGTCCCAGAGCGCCCCCTGTCCTCAGACACATGTCCCACAGCGCCCTCTGTCCTCAGACACATGTCCCACAGCGCCCCCTGTCCTCAGACACATGTCCCAGAGCGCCCCCTGTCCTCAGACACATGTCCCACAGCACCCCCTGTGCTCAGACACATGTTCCAGAGCGCCCCCTGTCCTCGGACACATGTCCCAGAGTGCCCCCTGTCCTCAGACACATGTCCCACAGCACCCCCTGTCCTCAGACACATGTCCCAGAGCGCCCCCTGTCCTCAGACACATGTCCCAGAGCGCCCCCTGTCCTCAGACACATGTCCCAGAGCGCCCCCTGTCCTCAGACACATGTCCCACAGCACCCCCTGCCCTCAGACACATGTCCCAGAGCGCCCCCTGTCCTCAGACACATGTCCCAGAGCGCCCCCTGTCCTCAGACACATGTCCCACAGCGCCCCCTGTCCTCAGACACATGTCCCAGAGCGCCCCCTGTCCTCAGACACATGTCCCACAGCACCTCCTGTCCTCAGACACATGTCCCACAGCGCCCCCTGTCCTCAGACACATGTCCCAGAGCGCCCCCTGTCCTCAGACACATGTCCCAGAGCGCCCCCTGTCCTCAGACACATGTCCCAGAGCGCCCCCTGTCCTCAGACACATGTCCCACAGCGCCCCCTGTCCTCAGACACATGTCCCAGAGCGCCCCCTGTCCTCAGACACATGTCCCAGAGCGCCCCCTGTCCTCAGACACATGTCCCACAGCACCCCCTGTCCTCAGACACATGTCCCAGAGCGCCCCCTGTCCTCAGAAACATGTCCCACAGCACCTCCTGTCCTCAGACACATGTCCCACAGCACCCCCTGTCCTCAGACACATGTCCCAGAGCGCCCCCTGTCCTCAGACACATGTCCCAGAGCGCCCCCTGTCCTCAGACACATGTCCCAGAGCCCCCTGTCCTCAGACACATGTCCCAGAGCACCCCCTGTGATCAGACACATGTCCCACAGCACCCCCTGTCCTCAGACACATGTCCCAGAGCGCCCCCTGTCCTCAGACACATGTCCCACAGCACCCCCTGTGCTCAGACACATGTCCCAGAGCGCCCCCTGTCCTCAGACACATGTCCCAGAGCACCCCCTGTCCTCAGACACATGTCCCACAGCACCCCCTGTCCTCAGACACATGTCCCAAAGCGGCCCCTGTCCTCAGACACATGTCCCACAGCGCCCCCTGTCCTCAGACACATGTCCCAGAGCGCCCCCTGTCCTCAGACACATGTCTCAGAGCGCCCCCTGTCCTCAGACACATGTCCCACAGCACCCCCTGTGATCAGACACATGTCCCACAGCGCCCCCTGTCCTCAGACACATGTCCCAGAGCGCCCCCTGTCCTCAGACACATGTCCCAGAGCGCCCCCTGTGCTCAGACACATGTCCCACAGCACCTCCTGTCCTCAGACACATGTCCCACAGCGCCCCCTGTCCTCAGACACATGTCCCAGAGCGCTACCCTGTCCTCAGACACATGTCCCAGAGCGCCCCCTGTCCTCAGACACATGTCCCAGAGCGCCCCCTGTCCTCAGACACATGTCCCACAGCACCCCCTGTCCTCAGACACATGTCCCAGAGCGCCCCCTGTCCTCAGACACATGTCCCACAGCACCCCCTGTCCTCAGACACATGTCCCAGAGCGCCCCCTGTCCTCAGACACATGTCCCACAGCACCTCCTGTCCTCAGACACATGTCCCACAGCGCCCCCTGTCCTCAGACACATGTCCCAGAGCGCCCCCTGTCCTCAGACACATGTCCCAGAGCGCCCCCTGTCCTCAGACACATGTCCCAGAGCCCCCTGTCCTCAGACACATGTCCCAGAGCACCCCCTGTGATCAGACACATGTCCCACAGCACCCCCTGTCCTCAGACACATGTCCCAGAGCGCCCCCTGTCCTCAGACACATGTCCCACAGCACCCCCTGTGCTCAGACACATGTCCCAGAGCGCCCCCTGTCCTCAGACACATGTCCCAGAGCACCCCCTGTCCTCAGACACATGTCCCACAGCACCCCCTGTCCTCAGACACATGTCCCAAAGCGGCCCCTGTCCTCAGACACATGTCCCACAGCGCCCCCTGTCCTCAGACACATGTCCCAGAGCGCCCCCTGTCCTCAGACACATGTCTCAGAGCGCCCCCTGTCCTCAGACACATGTCCCACAGCACCCCCTGTGATCAGACACATGTCCCACAGCGCCCCCTGTCCTCAGACACATGTCCCAGAGCGCCCCCTGTCCTCAGACACATGTCCCAGAGCGCCCCCTGTGCTCAGACACATGTCCCACAGCACCCCCTGTCCTCAGACACATGTCCCAGAGCGCCCCCTGTCCTCAGACACATGTCCCACAGCGCCCTCTGTCCTCAGACACATGTTGCAGAGCACCCCCTGTCCTCAGACACATGTCCCAGAGCGCCCCCTGTCCTCAGACACATGTCCCACAGCGCCCTCTGTCCTCAAACACATGTCCCAGAGCGCCCCCTGTCCTCAGACACATGTCCCAGAGCGCCCCCTGTCCTCAAACACATGTCCCACAGCGCCCCCTGTCATCAGACACATGTCCCAGAGCGCCCCTTGTGATCAGACACATGTCCCAGAGCGCCCCCTGTCCTCAGACACATGTCCCAGAGCGCCCCTGTCCTCAGACACATGTCCCACAGCACCCCCTGTCCTCAGACACATGTCCCAGAGCGCCCCTGTCCTCAGACACATGTGCCAGAGCGCCCCCTGTCCTCAGACACTCAGACACATGTCCCAGAGCGCCCCCTGTCCTCAGACACTCAGACACATGTCCCAGAGCACCCCCTGTCCTCAGACACATGTCCCAGAGCCCCCCCTGTCGTCAGACACATGTCCCACAGCGCCCTCTGTCCTCAGACACATGTCGCAGAGCGCCCCCTGTCCTCAGACACTCAGACACATGTCCCAGAGCGCCCCCTGTCCTCAGACACTCAGACACATGTCCCAGAGCACCCCCTGTCCTCAGACACATGTCCCAGAGCGCCCCCTGTCCTCAGACACATGTCCCAGAGCGCCCTCTGTCCCCAGACACATGTCCCACAGCACCCCCTGTCCTCAGACACTCAGACACATGTCCCAGAGCGCCCCCTGTCCTCAGACACATGTCCCAGAGCGCCCCCTGTCCTCAGACACTCAGACACATGTCCCAGAGCGCCCCCTGTCCTCAGACACTCAGACACATGTCCCAGAGCGCCCCCTGTCCTCAGACACATGTCCCACAGCACCCCCTGTGCTCAGACACATGTCCCAGAGCGCCCCCTGTCCTCAGACACATGTCCCAGAGCGCCCCCTGTCCTCAGACACATGTCCCACAGCACCCCCTGTCCTCAGACACATGTCCCACAGCGCCCCCTGTCCTCAGACATATGTCCCACTGCGCCCCCTGTCCTCAGACACATGTCCCAGAGCGCCCCCTGTCCTAAGACACATGTCACAGAGCGCCCCCTGTGCTCAGACACATGTCCCACAGCACCCCCTGTCCTCAGACACATGTCCCAGAGCGCCCCCTGTCCTCAGACACATGTCCCACAGCGCCCTTTGTCCTCAGACTGATGTCGCAGAGCACCCCCTGTCCTCAGACACATGTCCCAGAGCGCCCCCTGTCCTCAGACACATGTCCCACAGCGCCCTCTGTCCTCAAACACATGTCCCAGAGCGCCCCCTGTCCTCAGACACATGTCCCAGAGCGCCCCCTGTCCTCAGACACATGTCTCAGAGCGCCCCCTGTCCTCAGACACATGTCCCAAAGCGCCCTCTGTCCTCAGACTGATGTCGCAGAGCACCCCCTGTCCTCAGACACATGTCCCAGAGCGCCCCCTGTCCTCAGACACATGTCCCACAGCGCCCTCTGTCCTCAGACACATGTCGCAGAGCACCCCCTGTCCTCAGACACATGTCCCAGAGCGCCCCCTGTCCTCAGACACATGTCCCACAGCGCCCTCTGTCCTCAAACACATGTCCCAGAGCGCCCCCTGTCCTCAGACACATGTCCCAGAGCGCCCCCTGTCCTCAGACACATGTCTCAGAGCGCCCCCTGTCCTCAGACACATGTCCCACAGCACCCCCTGTGATCAGACACATGTCCCAGAGCGCCCCCTGTCCTCAGACACATGTCCCAGAGCGCCCCCTGTCCTCAAACACATGTCCCACAGCACCCCCTGTCCTCAGACACATGTCCCACAGCGCCCCCTGTCCTCAGACACATGTCCCAGAGCGCCCCCTGTCCCCAGACACATGTCCCACAGCACCCCCGTCCTCAGACACTCAGACACATGTCCCAGAGCGCCCCCTGTCCTCAGACACATGTCCCAGAGCGCCCCCTGTCCTCAGACACTCAGACACATGTCCCAGAGCGCCCCCTGTCCTCAGACACTCAGACACATGTCCCAGAGCGCCCCCTGTCCTCAGACACATGTCCCAGAGCGCCCCCTGTCCTCAGACACATGTCCCACAGCACCCCCTGTGCTCAGACACATGTCCCAGAGCGCCCCCTGTCCTCAGACACATGTCCCAGAGCGCCCCCTGTCCTCAGACACATGTCCCAGAGCGCCCCCTGTCCTTAGACACATGTCCCACAGCACCCCCTGTCCTCAGACACATGTCCCACAGCGCCCCCTGTCCTCAGACACATGTCCCAGAGCGCCCCCTGTCCTCAGACACATGTCCCAGAGCGCCCCCTGTCCTCAGACACATGTCCCAGAGCCCCCTGTCCTCAGACACATGTCCCAGAGCACCCCCTGTGATCAGACACATGTCCCACAGCACCCCCTGTCCTCAGACACATGTCCCAGAGCGCCCCCTGTCCTCAGACACATGTCCCACAGCACCCCCTGTGCTCAGACACATGTCCCAGAGCGCCCCCTGTCCTCAGACACATGTCCCAGAGCGCCCCCTGTCCTCAGACACATGTCCCACAGCACTCCCTGTCCTCAGACACATGTCCCACAGCGCCCCCTGTCCTCAGACACATGTCCCACAGCGCCCCCTGTCCTCAGACACATGTCCCAAAGCGCCCCCTGTCCTCAGACACATGTCCCAGAGCGCCCCCTGTGCTCAGACACATGTCCCACAGCACCCCCTGTCCTCAGACACATGTCCCAGAGCGCCCCCTGTCCTCAGACACATGTCCCAGAGCGCCCCCTGTCCTCAGACACATGTCCCAGAGCGCCCCCTGTCCTCAGACACATGTCCCACAGCGCCCCCTGTCCTCAGACACATGTCGCAGAGCACCCCCTGTCCTCAGACACATGTCCCAGAGCGCCCCCTGTCCTCAGACACATGTCTCAGAGCGCCCCCTGTCATCAGACACATTTCCCAGAGCGCCCCTTGAGATCAGACACATGTCCCAGAGCGCCCCCTGTCCTCAGACACATGTCCCAGAGCGCCCCCTGTCCTCAGAAACATGTCCCACAGCACCCCCTGTCCTCAGACACATGTCCCAGAGCCCCCCCTGTCCTCAGACACATGTCCCAGAGCGCCCCCTGTCCTCAGACACATGTCCCAGAGCGCCCCCTGTCCTCAGACTCATGTCCCAGAGCCCCCCCTGTCCTCAGACACATGTCGCACAGCGCCCTCTGTCCTCAGACACATGTCGCAGAGCGCCCCCTGTCCTCAGACACATGTCCCAGAGCGCCCCCTGTCCTCAGACACATGTCCCACAACACCCCCTGTGCTCAGACACATGTCCCAGAGCGCCCCCTGTCCTCAGACACATGTCCCAGAGCGCCCCCTGTCCTCAGACACATGTCCCACAGCACCCCCTGTCCTCAGACACATGTCCCACAGCGCCCCCTGTCCTCAGACACATGTCCCACAGCGCCCCCTGTCCTCAGACACATGTCCCAGAGCGCCTCCTGTCCTCAGACACATGTCCCAGAGCGCCCCCTGTGCTCAGACACATGTCCCACAGCACCCCCTGTCCTCAGACACATGTCCCAGAGCGCCCCCTGTCCTCAGACACATGTCCCAGACCGCCCCCTGTCCTCAGACACATGTCGCAGAGCACCCCCTGTCCTCAGACACATGTCCCAGAGCGCCCCCTGTCCTCAGACACATGTCCCACAGCGCCCTCTGTCCTCAAACACATGTCCCAGAGCGCCCCCTGTCCTCAGACACATGTCTCAGAGCGCCCCCTATCATCAGACACATGTCCCAGAGCGCCCCTTGTGATCAGACACATGTCCCAGAGCGCCCCCTGTCCTCAGACACATGTCCCAGAGCGCCCCTGTCCTCAGACACATGTCCCACAGCACCCCCTGTCCTCAGACACATGTCCCACAGCGCCCCCTGTCCTCAGACACATGTCCCAGAGCGCCCCCTGTCCTCAGACACATGTCCCAGAGCACCCCCTGTCCTCAGACACATGTCCCACAGCGCCCCCTGTCCTCAGACACATGTCCCAGAGCGCCCCCTGTCCTCAGACACATGTCCCAGAGCGCCCCCTGTCCTCAGACTCATGTCCCAGAGCCCCCCCTGTCCTCAGACACATGTCCCACAGCGCCCTCTGTCCTCAGACACATGTCGCAGAGCGCCCCCTGTCCTCAGACACATGTCCCAGAGCGCCCCCTGTCTTCAGACATATGTGCCAGAGCGCCCCCTGTCCTCAGACACTCAGACACATGTCCCAGAGCGCCCCCTGTCCTCAGACACTCAGACACATGTCCCAGAGCACCCCCTGTCCTCAGACACATGTCCCAGAGCGCCCCCTGTCCTCAGACACATGTCCCAGAGCGCCCTCTGTCCCCAGACACATGTCCCACAGCACCCCCTGTCCTCAGACACTCAGACACATGTCCCAGAGCGCCCCCTGTCCTCAGACACATGTCCCAGAGCGCCCCCTGTCCTCAGACACTCAGACACATGTCCCAGAGCGCCCCCTGTCCTCAGACACTCAGACACATGTCCCAGAGGGCCCCCTGTCCTCAGACACATGTCCCACAGCACCCCCTGTCCTCAGACACATGTCCCACAGCACCCCCTGTGCTCAGACACATGTCCCAGAGCGCCCCCTGTCCTCAGACACATGTCCCAGAGCGCCCCCTGTCCTCAGACACATGTCCCACAGCACCCCCTGTCCTCAGACACATGTCCCACAGCGCCCCCTGTCCTCAGACATATGTCGCACAGCGCCTCCTGTCCTCAGACACATGTCCCAGAGCGCCCCCTGTCCTCAAACACATGTCCCAGAGTGCCCCCTGTCCTCAGACACATGTCTCAGAGCGCCCCCTGTCCTCAGACACATGTCCCAGAGCGCCCCCTGTCCTCAAACACATGTCCCACAGCACCCCCTGTGATCAGACACATGTCCCACAGCGCCCCCTGTCCTCAGACACACGTCCCAGAGCGCCCCCTGTCCTCAGACACATGTCCCACAGCGCCCCCTGTCCTCAGACACATGTCCCAGAGCGCCCCCTGTCCTCAGACACATGTCTCAAAGCACCCCCTGTCCTCAGACACATGTCCCACAGCACCCCCTGTCCTCAGACACATGTCCAAGAGCGCCCCCTGTCCTCAGACACATATCCCAGAGCGCCCCCTGTCCTCAGACACATGTCCCAGAGCGCCCCCTGTCCTCAGACACATGTCCCAGAGCGCCCCCTGTCCTCAGACACATGTCCCACAGCGCCCTCTGTCCTCAGACACATTTCGCAGAGCACCCCCTGTCCTCAGACACATGTCCCAGAGCGCCCCCTGTCCTCAGACACATGTCCCACAGCGCCCTCTGTCCTCAAACACATGTCCCAGAGCGCCCCCTGTCCTCAGACACATGTCCCAGAGCGCCCCCTGTCCTCAGACACATGTCTCAGAGCGCCCCCTGTCCTCAGACACATGTCCCACAGCACCCCCTGTGATCAGACACATGTCCCAGAGCGCCCCCTGTCCTCAGACACATGTCCCAGAGCGCCCCTGTCCTCAGACACATGTCCCACAGCACCCCCTGTCCTCAGACACATGTCCCACAGCGCCCCCTGTCCTCAGACACATGTCCCAGAGCGCCCCCTGTCCTCAGACACATGTCCCAGAGCACCCCCTGTCCTCAGACACATGTCCCACAGCGCCCCCTGTCCTCAGACACATGTCCCAGAGCGCCCCCTGTCCTCAGACACATGTCCCAGAGCGCCCCCTGTCCTCAGACTCATGTCCCAGAGCCCCCCCTGTCCTCAGACACATGTCCCACAGCGCCCTCTGTCCTCAGACACATGTCGCAGAGCGCCCCCTGTCCTCAGACACATGTCCCAGAGCGCCCCCTGTCTTCAGACATATGTGCCAGAGCGCCCCCTGTCCTCAGACACTCAGACACATGTCCCAGAGCGCCCCCTGTCCTCAGACACTCAGACACATGTCCCAGAGCACCCCCTGTCCTCAGACACATGTCCCAGAGCGCCCCCTGTCCTCAGACACATGTCCCAGAGCGCCCTCTGTCCCCAGACACATGTCCCACAGCACCCCCTGTCCTCAGACACTCAGACACATGTCCCAGAGCGCCCCCTGTCCTCAGACACATGTCCCAGAGCGCCCCCTGTCCTCAGACACTCAGACACATGTCCCAGAGCGCCCCCTGTCCTCAGACACTCAGACACATGTCCCAGAGGGCCCCCTGTCCTCAGACACATGTCCCACAGCACCCCCTGTCCTCAGACACATGTCCCACAGCACCCCCTGTGCTCAGACACATGTCCCAGAGCGCCCCCTGTCCTCAGACACATGTCCCAGAGCGCCCCCTGTCCTAAGACAGATGTCCCAGAGCGCCCCCTGTGCTCAGACACATGTCCCACAGCACCCCCTGTCCTCAGACACATGTCCCAGAGCGCCCCCTGTCCTCAGACACATGTCCCACAGCGCCCTCTGTCCTCAGACACATGTCGCACAGCACCCCCTGTCCTCAGACACATGTCCCAGAGCGCCCCCTGTCCTCAGACACATGTCCCACAGCGCCCTCTGTCCTCAAACACATGTCCCAGAGCGCCCCTTGTCCTTAGACACATGTCCCAGAGCGCCCCCTGTCCTCAGACACATGTCTCAGAGCGCCCCCTGTCCTCAGACACATGTCCCAGAGCGCCCCCTGTCCTCAAACACATGTCCCACAGCACCCCCTGTGATCAGACACATGTCCCACAGCGCCCCCTGTCCTCAGACACACGTCCCAGAGCGCCCCCTGTCCTCAGACACATGTCCCACAGCGCCCCCTGTCCTCAGACACATGTCCCCGAGCGCCCCCTGTCCTCAGACACATGTCTCAAAGCACCCCCTGTCCTCAGACACATGTCCCACAGCACCCCCTGTCCTCAGACACATGTCCAAGAGCGCCCCCTGTCCTCAGACACATGTCCCAGAGCGCCCCCTGTCCTCAGACACATGTCCCAGAGCGCCCCCTGTCCTCAGACACATGTCCCAGAGCGCCCCCTGTCCTCAGACACATGTCCCACAGCGCCCTCTGTCCTCAGACACATGTCGCAGAGCACCCCCTGTCCTCAGACACATGTCCCAGAGCGCCCCCTGTCCTCAGACACATGTCCCAAAGCACCCCCTGTCCTCAGACACATGTCCCAGAGCGCCCCCTGTCCTGAGACACATGTCCCATCGCGCCCCCTGTCCTCAGACACATGTCCCAGAGCGCCCCCTGTCCTCAGACACATGTCCCAAAGCACCCCCTGTCCTCAGACACATGTCCCACAGCACCCCCTGTCCTCAGACACATGTCCAAGAGCGCCCCCTGTCCTCAGACACATGTCCCAGAGCGCCCCCTGTCCTCAGACACATGTCCCAGAGCGCCCCCTCTCCTCAGACACTTGTCCCAGAGCCCCCCCTGTCCTCAGACACATGTCCCACAGCACCCCCTGTACTCAGACACTCAGACACATGTCCCAGAGCCCCCCCTGTCCTCAGACACATGTCCCAGAGCGCCCCCTGTCCTCAGACACATGTCCCAGAGCGCCCCCTGTCCTCAGACACTCAGACACATGTCCCAGAGCGCCCCCTGTCCTCAGACACATGTCCCAGAGCGCCCCCTGTCCTCAGACACATGTCCCAGAGCGCCCCCTGTCCTCAGACACATGTCCCAGAGCGCCCCCTGTCCTCAGACACTCAGACACTTGTCCCAGAGCGCCCCCTGTCCTCAGACACTCAGACACTTGTCCCAGAGCGCCCCCTGTCCTCAGACACTCAGACACTTGTCCCAGAGCGCCCCCTGTCCTCAGACACATGTCCCAGAGCGCCCCCTGTCCTCAGACACATGTCCCAGAGCGCCCCCTGTCCTCAGACTCATGTCCCAGAGCCCCCCCTGTCCTCAGACACATGTCCCACAGCGCCCTCTGTCCTCAGACACATGTCGCAGAGCGCCCCCTGTCCTCAGACACATGTCCCAGAGCGCCCCCTGTCTTCAGACATATGTGCCAGAGCGCCCCCTGTCCTCAGACACTCAGACACATGTCCCAGAGCGCCCCCTGTCCTCAGACACTCAGACACATGTCCCAGAGCACCCCCTGTCCTCAGACACATGTCCCAGAGCGCCCCCTGTCCTCAGACACATGTCCCAGAGCGCCCTCTGTCCCCAGACACATGTCCCACAGCACCCCCTGTCCTCAGACACTCAGACACATGTCCCAGAGCGCCCCCTGTCCTCAGACACATGTCCCAGAGCGCCCCCTGTCCTCAGACACTCAGACACATGTCCCAGAGCGCCCCCTGTCCTCAGACACTCAGACACATGTCCCAGAGGGCCCCCTGTCCTCAGACACATGTCCCACAGCACCCCCTGTCCTCAGACACATGTCCCACAGCACCCCCTGTGCTCAGACACATGTCCCAGAGCGCCCCCTGTCCTCAGACACATGTCCCAGAGCGCCCCCTGTCCTAAGACAGATGTCCCAGAGCGCCCCCTGTGCTCAGACACATGTCCCACAGCACCCCCTGTCCTCAGACACATGTCCCAGAGCGCCCCCTGTCCTCAGACACATGTCCCACAGCGCCCTCTGTCCTCAGACACATGTCGCAGAGCACCCCCTGTCCTCAGACACATGTCCCAGAGCGCCCCCTGTCCTCAGACACATGTCCCACAGCGCCCTCTGTCCTCAAACACATGTCCCAGAGCGCCCCTTGTCCTTAGACACATGTCCCAGAGCGCCCCCTGTCCTCAGACACATGTCTCAGAGCGCCCCCTGTCCTCAGACACATGTCCCAGAGCGCCCCCTGTCCTCAAACACATGTCCCACAGCACCCCCTGTGATCAGACACATGTCCCACAGCGCCCCCTGTCCTCAGACACACGTCCCAGAGCGCCCCCTGTCCTCAGACACATGTCCCACAGCGCCCCCTGTCCTCAGACACATGTCCCCGAGCGCCCCCTGTCCTCAGACACATGTCTCAAAGCACCCCCTGTCCTCAGACACATGTCCCACAGCACCCCCTGTCCTCAGACACATGTCCAAGAGCGCCCCCTGTCCTCAGACACATGTCCCAGAGCGCCCCCTGTCCTCAGACACATGTCCCAGAGCGCCCCCTGTCCTCAGACACATGTCCCAGAGCGCCCCCTGTCCTCAGACACATGTCCCACAGCGCCCTCTGTCCTCAGACACATGTCGCAGAGCACCCCCTGTCCTCAGACACATGTCCCAGAGCGCCCCCTGTCCTCAGACACATGTCCCAAAGCACCCCCTGTCCTCAGACACATGTCCCAGAGCGCCCCCTGTCCTGAGACACATGTCCCATCGCGCCCCCTGTCCTCAGACACATGTCCCAGAGCGCCCCCTGTCCTCAGACACATGTCCCAAAGCACCCCCTGTCCTCAGACACATGTCCCACAGCACCCCCTGTCCTCAGACACATGTCCAAGAGCGCCCCCTGTCCTCAGACACATGTCCCAGAGCGCCCCCTGTCCTCAGACACATGTCCCAGAGCGCCCCCTCTCCTCAGACACTTGTCCCAGAGCCCCCCCTGTCCTCAGACACATGTCCCACAGCACCCCCTGTACTCAGACACTCAGACACATGTCCCAGAGCCCCCCCTGTCCTCAGACACATGTCCCAGAGCGCCCCCTGTCCTCAGACACATGTCCCAGAGCGCCCCCTGTCCTCAGACACTCAGACACATGTCCCAGAGCGCCCCCTGTCCTCAGACACATGTCCCAGAGCGCCCCCTGTCCTCAGACACATGTCCCAGAGCGCCCCCTGTCCTCAGACACATGTCCCAGAGCGCCCCCTGTCCTCAGACACTCAGACACTTGTCCCAGAGCGCCCCCTGTCCTCAGACACTCAGACACTTGTCCCAGAGCGCCCCCTGTCCTCAGACACTCAGACACTTGTCCCAGAGCGCCCCCTGTCCTCAGACACTCAGACACTTGTCCCAGAGCGCCCCCTGACCTCAGACACTCAGACACTTGTCCCAGAGCGCCCCCTGTCCTCAGGCCCTCCTTCTGCAGGAACATCTACAAAACTCTTTGGTAGGAAGTAGAAAGAGATGATAAATCAGAGCCTGCACTTCTGGTTGACACTCAGGTTAAAACTGTGCTAGTATTACTGTGTAAAACGTGGATCAGAAAAACATTTGTCTCAGAAAGTTGTGTGTGGTGTTTTCTGAAGTGTGTGTAGTGTTTTCTGAAGTGTGTGTGGTGTTTTCTGAAGTGTTTGTGGTGTTTTCTGAAGTGTGTAGTGTTTTCTGAAGTGTGTGTGGTGTTTTCTGAAGTGTGTGTGGTGTAATCTGAAGCGTGTGTGTTTTTTTTCTGAAGTGTGTGTGGTGTTTTCTGAAGTGTGTGTGGTGTTTTCTGAAGTGTGTGTGGTGTTTTCTGAAGTGTGTGTGGTGTTTTCTGAAGCGTGTGTGGTGTTTCTGAAGTGTGTGTAGTGTTTTCTGAAGTGTGTGTGGTGTTTTCTGAAGTGTGTGTGGTGTTTTCTGAAGCGTGTGTGGTGTTTTCTGAAGTGTGTGTGGTGTTTTCTGAAGTGTGTGTGTTTTTTTCTGAAGCGTGTGTGGTGTTTCTGAAGTGTGTGTGGTGTTTTCTGAAGTGTGTGTGGTGTTTTCTGAAGTGTGTGTGGTGTTTTCTGAAGTGTGTGTGGTGTTTTCTGAAGTGTGTGTGGTGTTTTCTGAAGTGTGTGTGGTGTTTTCTGAAGAGTGTGTGGTGTTTTCTGAAGTGTGTGTGGTGTTTTCTGAAGTGTGTGGTGTTTTCTGAAGCGTGTGTGGTGTTTTCTGAAGTGTGTGTAGTGTTTTCTAAGTGTGTGTGGTGTTTTCTGAAGCGTGTGTGGTGTTTCTGAAGTGTGTAGTTTTTTCTGAAGTGTGTGGTGTTTTCTGAAGTGTGTGTGGTGTTTTCTGAAGTGTGTGTGGTGTTTTCTGAAGCGTGTGTGGTGTTTCTGAAGTGTGTGTAGTGTTTTCTGAAGTGTGTGTGGTGTTTTCTGAAGTGTGTGTGGTGTTTTCTGAAGCGTGTGTGGTGTTTTCTGAAGTGTGTGTGTTTTTTTCTGAAGTGTGTGTGGTGTTTTCTGAAGTGTGTGTGGTGTTTTCTGAAGTGTGTAGTGTTTTCTGAAGTGTGTGTGGTGTTTTCTGAAGTGTTTGTGGTGTTTTCTGAAGTGTGTGGTGTTTTCTGAAGCGTGTGTGGTGTTTTCTGAAGCGTGTGTGGTGTTTCTGAAGTGTGTAGTGTTTTCTGAAGCGTGTGTGGTGTTTCTGAAGTGTGTGTGGTGTTTTCTGAAGTGTGTGTGGTGTTTTCTGAAGTGTGTGTAGTGTTTTCTGAAGCGTGTGTGGTGTTTTCTGAAGTGTGTGTGGTGTTTTCTGAAGTGTGTGTGGTGTTTTCTGAAGTGTGTGTGGTGTTTTCTGAAGTGTGTGTGGTGTTTTCTGAAGTGTGTGTGGTGTTTTCTGAAGTGTGTGTGTTTTTTTCTGAAGCGTGTGTGGTGTTTCTGAAGTGTGTGTGGTGTTTTCTGAAGTGTGTGTGGTGTTTTCTGAAGCGTGTGTGGTGTTTCTGAAGTGTGTAGTGTTTTCTGAAGTGTTTGTGGTGTTTTCTGAAGTGTGTGTGGTGTTTTCTGAAGTGTGTGTGTGGTGTTTCTGAAGTGTGTAGTGTTTTCTGAAGTGTGTGTGGTGTTTTCTGAAGTGTGTGTGGTGTTTTCTGAAGTGTGTAGTGTTTTCTGAAGTGTGTGTGGTGTTTTCTGAAGTGTGTGTAGTGTTTTCTGAAGCGTGTGTGGTGTTTTCTGAAGTGTGTGTGGTGTAATCTGAAGCGTGTGTGTTTTTTTTCTGAAGTGTGTGTGGTGTTTTCTGAAGCGTGTGTGGTGTTTCTGAAGTGTGTAGTGTTTTCTGAAGTGTGTGTGGTGTTTTCTGAAGTGTGTGGTGTTTTCTGAAGTATGTGTGGTGTTTTCTGAAGCGTGTGTGGTGTTTTCTGAAGTGTGTAGTGTTTTCTGAAGTGTGTGGTGTTTTCTGAAGTGTGTGTGGTGTTTTCTGAAGTGTGTGTGGTGTTTTCTGAAGCGTGTGTGGTGTAATCTGAAGCGTGTGTGTTTTTTTTCTGAAGTGTGTGTGGTGTTTTCTGAAGTGTGTGTGGTGTTTTCTGAAGCGTGTGTCGTGTTTTCTGAAGTGTGTGTGGTGTTTTCTGAAGCGTGTGTGGTGTTTTTTGAAGCGTGTGTGGTGTTTCTGAAGTGTGTAGTGTTTTCTGAAGTGTGTGTGGTGTAATCTGAAGCGTGTGTGGTGTTTCTGAAGTGTGTGTGGTGTTTTCTGAAGCGTGTGTGGTGTTTCTGAAGTGTGTAGTGTTTTCTGAAGTGTGTGTGGTGTAATCTGAAGCGTGTGTGGTGTTTCTGAAGTGTGTGTGGTGTTTTCTGAAGCGTGTGTGGTTTTTTTCTGAAGTGTGTGTGGTGTTTTCTGAAGTGTGTGTGGTGTTTTCTGAAGTGTGTGTGGTGTTTTCTGAAGTGTGTGTGGTGTTTTCTGAAGTGTGTGTGGTGTTTTCTGAAGTGTGTGTGGTGTTTTCTGAAGTATGTGTGGTGTTTTCTGAAGTGTGTGGTGTTTTCTGAAGTATGTGTGGTGTTTTCTGAAGTGTGTGTGGTGTTTTCTGAAGCGTGTGTGGTGTTTTCTGAAGTGTGTAGTGTTTTCTGAAGTGTGTGTGGTGTTTTCTGAAGCGTGTGTGGTGTAATCTGAAGCGTGTGTGTTTTTTTCTGAAGTGTGTGCGGTGTTTTCTGAAGTGTTTGTGGTGTTTTCTGAAGTGTGTGTAGTGTTTTCTGAAGTGTGTGTGGTGTTTTCTGAAGTGTGTGTGGTGTTTTCTGAAGTGTGTAGTGTTTTCTGAAGTGTGTGTGGTGTTTTCTGAAGTGTGTGTGGTGTTTTCTGAAGCGTGTGTGGTGTTTTCTGAAGTGTGTAGTGTTTTCTAAGTGTGTGTGGTGTAATCTGAAGCGTGTGTGGTGCTTTCTGAAGTGTGTGTGGTGTTTTCCGAAGTGTGTGTGGTGTTTTTTGAAGCATGTGGTGTTTTCTGAAGCGTGTGTGGTGTTTTCTGAAGTGTGTGTGGTGTTTTCTGAAGTGTGTGTGGTGTTTTCTGAAGCGTGTGTCGTGTTTTCTGAAGTGTGTGTGGTGTTTTCTGAAGCGTGTGTGGTGTTTCTGAAGTGTGTAGTGTTTTCTGAAGTGTGTGTGGTGTTTCTGAAGTGTGTGTGGTGTTTTCTGAAGCGTGTGTGGTTTTTTTCTGAAGTGTGTGTGGTGTTTTCTGAAGTGTGTGTGGTGTTTTCTGAAGTGTGTGTGGTGTTTTCTGAAGCGTGTGTGGTGTTTCTGAAGTGTGTAGTGTTTTCTGAAGCGTGTGTGGTGTTTCTGAAGTGTGTGTGGTGTTTTCTGAAGCGTGTGTGGTTTTTTTCTGAAGTGTGTGTGGTGTTTTCTGAAGTGTGTGTGGTGTTTTCTGAAGTGTGTGTGGTGTTTTCTGAAGTGTGTGTGGTGTTTTCTGAAGTGTGTGTGGTGTTTTCTGAAGTGTGTGTGGTGTTTTCTGAAGTGTGTGTGGTGTTTTCTGAAGTGTGTGGTGTTTTCTGAAGTATGTGTGGTGTTTTCTGAAGTATGTGTGGTGTTTTCTGAAGTGTGTGTGGTGTTTTCTGAAGCGTGTGTGGTGTAATCTGAAGCGTGTGTGTTTTTTTCTGAAGTGTGTGCGGTGTTTTCTGAAGTGTTTGTGGTGTTTTCTGAAGTGTGTGTAGTGTTTTCTGAAGTGTGTGTGGTGTTTTCTGAAGTGTTTGTGGTGTTTTCTGAAGTGTGTAGTGTTTTCTGAAGTGTGTGTGGTGTTTTCTGAAGTGTGTGTGGTGTAATCTGAAGCGTGTGTGTTTTTTTTCTGAAGTGTGTGTGGTGTTTTCTGAAGTGTGTGTGGTGTTTTCTGAAGTGTGTGTAGTGTTTTCTGAAGTGTGTGTGGTGTTTTCTGAAGTGTGTGTGGTGTTTTCTGAAGCGTGTGTGGTGTTTTCTGAAGTGTGTGTGGTGTTTTCTGAAGTGTGTGTGGTGTTTTCTGAAGTGTGTGGTGTTTTCTGAAGCGTGTGTGGTGTTTTCTAAGTGTGTGTGGTGTAATCTGAAGCGTGTGTGGTGTTTCTGAAGTGTGTAGTGTTTTCTAAGTGTGTGTGGTGTAATCTGAAGCGTGTGTGGTGTTTCTGAAGTGTGTGTGGTGTTTTCTGAAGCGTGTGTGTTTTTTTTCTGAAGTGTGTATGGTGTTTTCTGAAGTGTGTGTGGTGTTTTCTGAAGTGTGTGTGGTGTTTTCTGAAGTGTGTGGTGTTTTCTGAAGTGTGTGTGGTGTTTTCTGAAGCGTGTGGTGTTTTCTGAAGTGTGTGTGGTGTTTTCTGAAGCGTGTGGTGTTTTCTGAAGTGTGTGTAGTGTTTTCTGAAGTATGTGTGGTGTTTTCTGAAGCGTGTGGTGTTTTTTGAAGCGTGTGTGGTGTTTTCTGAATCGTGTGGTTCTACTGATGCCTTTTCTCACTTTCTTATGGTCAAACAATGATAATAGTGGATGAATAACACTGTCTTGTGGCCTGGGTGTCATTTACACTCAAATACTTCTGGATAAAAGGACGTGGACGAGAGCGCTGCAGTTTGCTTTACGAGAGGGGAGTTTCTCTGTGTTCGTCACTGTGTTTGCTCCTGATGCTCAGCTTTACAGGCTAAATATCCTGAAGTGTGTTTAAATCTCATGTCTGTAAACGCATGTGGTTAAAGACGTCACTCCTGTGTGTTATCTTCTCATTTGACTGTAATTGTCATTTTCAAACGGTCTCTCCCTGTACATCTGGATGCTCTACTAGCCTCACCCAGCTGTAATACAGACAAGTGTTTTTAATGATCTTTTCACCTCTGAAACAGGCGGCGAGGGCATCAGTGAGAAGAGTGCTGTCTCAGGTTCTGAAGAAGAGACAGAGAGTTTGAAGCTGAGACGATCGGGGTCGTCCTTATCACTGACCGCGCCTGGCAGTGTCAACACAAACCCCCCAATCCGCTTAGGGAGTGAAGGGGATCAGCACTTGTAAAATGACTGACACTGCCCTAAGCAAGGTCCCTCTGGCTCAGCACACGGCAGATTACCAGCTGCTGCAGAGGTGGGTCGGGCTCAGTTACATTCAAACACCGTTCATTCAGAAAACATTCTGTGATTCTCATTTTTGGGGTCGTTTCATGGAAAATACCTGATTTTGTGCATAATTTTATGTTTTGCCCCTCAAATGCTAAGTCAGATGCTGGGACCTTGTACTTCTACTTGAGTACTGTTACTGTGCAGGGTACTCCTGGTCTTGGCTCCGCTCCGCTATCGATAACCGTGTGTGGGCCATGCAGGTAAATGTGGCATGTTTTCAGATATAGTGTGGAAGGGAAGCGTCACGTTGAGAGGAGCTTATGTGGAGCAGTCTGCAGGTTTTACTGCCCTGCAGGGAGTCCAGGAGCTAAGGGTGACCTCTGCTTGACCGCGATACGTAAGTCCACTGGAAATGCTTACACTACTCTCAAGGCATTTGAAGCTTAAATATAAATGGAAGTGTACAAAGAAAAGGAGCAGAGAATTGTGACTTATTTGTTGATGGAATAAAATTTGGCGAGTGAATGGCCTTTGTAGGTGGAAGATGGAGAGGCTGAGGAGGCTGGAGGTTCTGCTCCTGCAGTGTGGAGATGAGGTGTCACTCTGTGCCTCCTCTGGGGCCTGTTCAGGATCTACCCTGGGGCCTCCTCTGGAGCCTCCTCTGGGACATGCCTGGAACACCTCCTCAGGAAGGCGTCCAGGAGTCTTCATGGAGCTCATGCACACACAGCTTTATTGGGGTTTATTGCGTGGGACATTTCCACATTTCCACAATTGCATCAAAACTTTGCTCTGTTTGATGCTCTAAACTAAATGTGCTTATTTTCTATGACATTTGTGATTGATTGACATTGTTTTAATTATTTTATGATTTGGTAATTAGATATTTTACATTAATTAGATATATGTTTTATTTGGTCATTAGTTTCATTATTACGTTTTTTTTTAGTAAAGAATGGTAATTGTAGAAGTAAAGCTGACCTCGTGCAGGACGATGGTTTTCACGGTGAAACATCTTGTGTTTCTTCCGGACATTACAGTAGTGCTTTGCCGTTTCATTGCTCCTACTTTATATGATATTTTCAGATTGCACAATTACTGCTACGGCGGCCCCGGAGCTTGGGGCCCGTACAATCTTGAATTGGATTGAAAAAATAGAAGCTGTCTAAAAGCTTAGGTGTGTCTGACATCATGGACGCTCCTGGGTCAGGACAGGCTGGGTCAGGACAGACTGGGTCAGGGACAGACTGGGTCAGGACAGACTGGGTCAGGACGGACTGGGTCAGGACAGGCTGGGTCAGGACAGACTGGGTCAGGACGGACTGGGTCAGGACAGACTGGGTCAGGACAGACTGGGTCAGGACAGGCTGGGTCAGGACAGACTGGGTCAGGACAGACTGGGTCAGGACAGGCTGGGTCAGGACAGACTGGGTCAGGACAGACTGGGTCAGGACAGGCTGGGTCAGGACAGGCTGGGTCAGGACAGACTGGGTCAGGGACAGCAGTGCTTTGGATGCGCTGAGGGGAGGTGGACGGACTCTGGAAGCTGAGAGCGACGAAGGAGCAGAATTCTGTTGTTGTTGAGTTAAACAGTATTTTATGCTGTCTTCGAGGGGCAAACAATGAAGAAACAAATGATGATTTGGACAGAGATCAGAGGAGAAGAACGTTCACAACCCAACGAGTGTCAGCACCGCTCTGCTTTTTATGTTTCTGAAGACAAACAGTCAAAGCGTGTGCGAGTGCGAGAGTTGTGTGCGTCGCTTTCTGCTGAACTTATTGCAGCTCAAATCGAGGACAGTCTCTCTCTGTCATTCACACGCTCTAATAACGAGTGCGGAGCTTGTGCCTGACGTCCAACTGTCAGAGCAATTTGCACGGCACAGCGAGACTTTATTTTCAACATCATGGAGAGCGAAAGAACAAACCGCCTCGTTTACTGTAAGCGGACTCCAGAATACACCCTGACAACATGATTCAGTTATGAGAGGGGCTGAGCAGAATGGGGCCAGACATCAAGCAGATCACTGCCCCTCACACAGCGCTTAGTGCTCTTCAGCGCTTTAAAGGTGGATGAAGATTCCAGATGATGTTGATGTAAGTTTCTTCAAAGACTGAATATCTGAAACTACAACGCTGTGTTGTGCTGTGTCATATCTACTAAAGGAAAAGTAGCTCTATATTCCCCAGAATATTGCTTTCACTTGTGAGCATGTGTTAGAAGGGTTTCTGCTTTTAAAACGGCAAACTAGGTTTTTAAGTGAATCTCACAAGCAGCCAGCAGAGCCAATCAGAGCACTGCTTTCGGCTCTTACTTCCAGGTTGATGAGACATAAAGTTCTCACAAAGTGCTTCTTTTACCAGGTAGAAAAACACAAAATTCACTCTTTAATCCCCCGGGTTTTATGTGTACATTTTGGCACATTTAGAAGAACTTTTTGAGACACCTAAACATTAAACCTAAATGTTAACACCACGTTTGCATAAAGTCATCCTTAAGGTTGTCCAACAATCAGATACATCAAAGTTAGCTTTGGGTCAAGAGATAAATCAAGTCTTTTTGATTCAGTGCTGTAAAAACATGGTTTTCAGTTCACTGCTGCAGGCGTGTGCGCAAACACTAAATACTATATTTCTTAAGCAATAGAAGAAATGCCTTTGGATGTTCAAGAAAAATGTTTTAATAATTGACCCAACCTCTTCACCCAACACTCTTTTTATGTTCTAAACCGCGTCCAGATCGGCCTCCAGCGCGAGCTGAGGCTTTATCGCGCTGCAGCTAATTGCATGAATCTCCAAAGTTGTTATGTCATTAATATTTCAGCTGAGTTTCAGTGGCTCCGGCTTGTGAATTATTGAGGCCGTGTTTGCGGGTGGGAGTGAGATCACGCTTGTGGGCTTCCACAGGCTTATTTAAGAGGAAGAACAGTGATGCGTCTGGAGGAACCAGCTCTGACAGGCAACAGCATTCAACTGTTGTTTATGTTCTAATGATGGATAATTGGGTTTTTGCAAATGTTCTTGTCAAAGTGAATTATTGTTCCCATTTGTCATTCTTGTCGCAGCCAAAGTGAAAGAAGAGACAAGCGAGTGTTAGTACAGTCTACACTTTAGTCCAAGGTATTATGGCTGTTCCTTTGTTCGCCTGTGTCACCCGTCGTACTGCAGTATACTGTAGTATACTGTAACCCTGAGGTAACCCTGAGGTACTGCAGTATACTGTAACCCTGAGGTACTGCAGTATACTGTAACCCTGAGGTACTGCAGGACTCCCAGAACTCAGTAGAAAACATTCAGCACATGTACTTATAGTATTTCACACAGTTGTACTTTACATAGAATGCACAAACGATGTTGACCTGAATGTCGTTTTAGTGTCAGACACGAGAGAACGAGTGTAAAACATACTGTGAGAGTGGCCTTTTCACGGATCTGACCGGTAACTTTAGTATTTACTCACATTCACAGCATTTGATCTCTTCTCTCTTAGCTCCTCCCCCTCCACACCTGAAACACACTCAAAGTCACGATTACGCAGTACGACTCCAGACAGACTGGGCTTCCTCTTAAAATGAGCTTTGTAATTACCAGCGCCGTGGTGACTGGGGCAAAGGCGACGCACTAATTATAAATAATTGGCCCTTCACAGAGTGAGTGGAGCTGGCGGTGGTTTGTGCTGTTGTTTACTGTAACGCCGTCACTCATTACAGCTGTGGTAGAAAGAACCTATATTTGGGACTTTGTTTAGCAAGCAGCTTATTAGCATTTTTGAAACCAATTACATTAAGTAAAATGATTATTTGCGTGCACTGAGCTAAGGTTTTTAATAACTTTCTATGTCAGTGGAATGACAATCACCTGTAAGGTCTAGGACTCACTGCATGTGTACTTTGCCCCACACATTCATTAAAAGTGAATGAGAAGGCCACACTGGAGCGGAGGGAGCAGCACGTCTTGTGTGCGCAGATTTCAGAAAAGAGAATCCCACCTTGTGACGTGAGCGTGGGCGCGTATCCCAGTCACAGACATAAAACACATGTATCTGTTGTTGTATTTGTGCGCTTTCCATCAGCACCACACATTCCTGGAGCAGTTTTGGATCGTTTGAAGGAGCCCAAGGTTCAGAAAAACTGTTAATGTGCTCAGCTGGGGGACGCTCCGGCGCCCGGCGCAGTTGCCCGGCACAGACGCCCGGCTCAGACGCCCGGCTCAGACGCCCGGCTCAGACGCCCGGCGCAGACGCCCGGCTCCCGTGTGTACCCACGTGAACGCTGTGGTAATGTGTTTAGGGCCTAAACTGTCTAAAGGATATTTTAAGGATATATTTAGGGTTTTATGTCACATACGCAAAGTGTTAAGTAGATAAATATAAATACATTAAACATGTAATGTTTTTGCTGAATAATGATGTATAAATATGAGTACAGAGGACCTCAGTATCTTATTGAAAATACTGTACCCGCTGACACGTGTATAATCCAGTACCTATGGGAGATAAAACCCATCCATCGAGGCAGTTTAAGTTATTTTTAAAGTCTTAGCCTAGATTTTCCCAAACACGTCGACGAGAGCCAGGAAAATATCAAAAGGAAAGAACTGGAGCTGTGTGCTGCTGTGCAGTCACAGTTACAGCGGCTTTTGTGGATACAGCGAGTTCTGCTGCAAAGTCGTTCCCGTTTTAAAGAGAGTCACCCGCAACGGAGCCACACAATTAGCTCTGAAGAATGTTTGGAGACAGGAGCGGGGAATGTAACGAGGAGCAGCACCAACATGGATTTACATTTATGTTTGAGTTTATTTCCCCCTAAAAGTGTAACTATGTAACTGCTATGTTGGACTTCTCTGATTAAAGTGATTATCCATGAAACGCAGACGTCAGTAGAGAACGGGACGAGATGAATGGAAACTAGAACAGCTTCAATTATATAAAACAATATTGCAGTATCTTTCAGATTCTTAATCCTTTAAGCTCAACCAAGACATTTAAGCCCCGTTCACACACGCAGTCTGACCAGAGACAAATATAAAGGTACAATACCAACTGTAAAGATAAGATAAGATATTCCTTTATTGTCCCACATGGGGAAATTTCATTGGTGCAACGCAGGTAGATACAGAGGTAGATACAGAAGAACAGATCACTTATAGGAAGTCTGAAAAACACTTTGAGTAGAAGATCTCCTATAAATAAAAACTCCCATAGACAAATAAATAAATACATAAATACCATTGCATGTGATCACAACAGTAATTGCACATGAATATGTGTCACGACAGCACATAGACTGCACATGAATTCCAACAGCAATTGCACATATGACAGAATTGCACATGGTTAGGTCAGTATTGCGAGTGTTCAGTACTAACAGTGTTTGTTATAAAGTCTGACAGCAGCAGAAGGAAAGACCTACGGAACCTTTCCTTCACACAGCGAGGGTGGATCAGTCTCTCACTGAAGCTGCTCTCCAGAGCGGAGAGAGTGTCCTGCAGGGGACAGAGTGTCCTGCAGGGGACAGAGTGTCCTGCAGGGGGCGACACTCATGGTCCAGCATAGATGTGAATCTAGCCAGGACCCTCCTGTCCCCCACCTCCTGCACCAAGTCCAGAGGACAGCCCAGGATAGAGCTGGACTTCTTGATGACTCTGTCCAGCCTCTTCCTCTCCCTCTCTGTGATGCTGCTGCTCCAGCAGGCCACACCGTACAGGAGCTGATGCACCACAGAGTCGTAGAAGGTCTTCAGGAGTGGCCCTGTCACTCCAAAAGAGCTGAGTCTCCTCAGGAGGTAGAGCTGACTCTGGCTCTTCCTGTACAGTGCGTCTGTGTTATGAGTCCAGTCCAGTTTGTGGTTCAGATGAACACCCAGGTACTTGTATGAGTCACTCTCTCAATGTCCCGTCCCTGGATGTTCACTGGTGAGGGGGCAGTGGGGTGGCGTCTGCGGAAATCCACCACCATCTCCTTGATCTTCCCCGCGTTGATGAGGAGGTGGTTCCGCTGACACCAGTCCACAAAGTCCTGCTCCAGTCCTCTGTCCTCCGCATCATCGTCGTCCGTGATGAGTCCGATGATGGCAGAGTGGTCAGAGAACTTCTGCAGGACACAGCTGTCCGTGTCATGTCTGAAGTCTGCAGTGTAAAGGGTGAAGAGAAAGGGCGCGAGGACAGTGCCCTGGGGCGCCCCCACACTGCAGGTCCGAGTGTCAGACACACAGTCCCGGGCTCTCACAAACTGGGGTCGGTCTGTGAGGTAGTCCAGGATCCACTCTGTCAGGTCATACTCCACACCAGCCGTCTCCAGCTTGTCCCTCAGGAGCAGCGGCTGGATGGTGTTGAAGGCGCTGGAAACTTGGGCTTATTTAGAACTATAGACATCTGAGGTGAGCTAAAGGTACAAAGAGGGTTTCTGGGACACAGCGGGCACTGCCAGGCAATGTTCTGGGCCTGAAGTGCAGTGAGAATGACTCTTCTGAGTGACCGGGGCAGGAACCTGGACTCACTGAGCATATTTCAAATGGATTGCAAAAGAAATACATTTAAAATGTCCGCCCTGTGCTTTTAATCAGTATTAAAAGGTGTAGACATGGCCGTCAGAGTCTTTCTTGGCTGTTCAATTGCTGCATATAATCAAAGGTGTCATTAATAATCGGACATCTCCCTCGACAGTATAAATAGCACCCGATGCCGGTCTTTTTTTGGCGACATTTATAAAAGTTTCATTGCACCAATATAAAACATTACATGTCACGCTCTCATGAATCATTGCGTCAGGGATCATTGCCTCGTAGCTCCACCACCGCGCCGCTAACGGCTAATAGGAACCCATCTCCAGCCATTCTCTGTTAGCATTAGCGACAGGCGGCGTGAAAAAAAGCTGATAAAACACACCATCAGTCATTTCAAATTACTTTACAAATGAATGATGGTGATGAGTTTGCAATGGATATATTTCATACTTGTTGGGTTAGCTAGCTAGCCGCGCAGAAAGCTACTTGTGATTTTGATTGAATGATTGTTTTGCAAGGGTCACTTTGTGTAATGGGGTCGTGGCTACAGTTCAGCAGTATGAGATGAATGGATACGACTGAACATATGAAGCGTATAAATGTACGTGACCCTGCCTGGCCTCGTCCAAGGGCGTCGGATTAGAAGCATTTGTTAGTTTCAAAGACTTTCTGTTTTCAAGTCCTGTGAGACTGAAATAAAAAGATTTATTGTGGATCCAATGAACAAAACCGGACGTTAGTGAGAAGATAACAAGAAACAGCCTTTAGTTCTTGTGCAAATGAAACCAAACTACAGTTTTATACAAGCTTTGTAACTATGTAACCTTTACTGCACGAGGGTCAGCCCCACCATCCATCACCATGGAGACGAGCAGGTGACACAACCTGGTCGACTCACACGTTATGAGCTGTGAGAATGTGAGTTTTTCTCTGTAAATGTTTTCTACAATTCCACCCTTCAGGCCCCATGTTCAAGCCCCATGTTCAGGCCCCATGTTCAGGCCCCAGGGTCAGGCCCCATGTTTAGGCCCCATGTTCAGGCCCCATGTTCAGGCCCCAGGGTCAGGCCCCATGTTCAGGCCCCAGGGTCAGGCCCCGTGTTCAGGCCCCAGGGTCAGGCCCCAGGGTCAGGTCCCATGTTCAGGCCCCAGGGTCAGGGCCCAGGCTCAGGCCCCATGTTCAGGCCCCAGGGTCAGGCCCCATGTTCAGGCCCCAGGTTCAGGCCCCAGGTTCAGGCCCCAGGTTCAGGCCCCAGGTTCAGGCCCCAGGGTCAGGCCCCAGGGTCAGGCCCCAGGTTCAGGCCCCAGGGTCAGGCCCCAGGGTCAGGCCCCAGGGTCAGGCCCCAGGTTCAGGCCCCAGGTTCAGGCCCCAGGGTCAGGCCCCATGTTCAGGCCCCAGGTTCAGGCCCCAGGTTCAGGCCCCAGGTTCAGGCCCCAGGTTCAGGCCCCAGGGTCAGGCCCCAGGGTCAGGCCCCAGGTTCAGGCCCCAGGGTCAGGCCCCATGTGCAGATGGTGGGGGAGTAGTAGCAGGCGGGGGAGGGGCAGCAGGTGGGGGAGGGGCATCACACCTGAGTTACCAGATGAGCCTCAGGGGCAGAACAGCAGCCATGAGTTCCAGTGGCAGGTGATAGCGCGATTTGACATGACTGTGTTTTTGTTTATTTTAATGTCCAAAAGTGAATATTTTACATTGATTGTAAAAACACATAAATGCACAGTTACAACCTAATTAATCACGGAAACACACTTCATTTCCACTTTGGGTCATGGTAACACTATGACTTAGAGGCAGAGACCATTGGTGAGAATATACATTTGACATAAAATGACATTTTACACTTTATTAAATATCAGATTGTAAAGAGCAAAACAAACATCAGTGATACTGTCACTTATAATGTGAGTAACAATTACTACATGAAGAGGAAAAACACAAACAATTGTTTGTGCCTGTTTCATAAAACAGAACAGACGGTTTTCCATTGGCATGTTTGTGTTTTTGAATGTTCAGAGGTGTTTCATGTTTCAGGTCCTGGAGACTGTGTGACCTCAGGGAGGCTGCTCCACTTTCCTTTATTTGTTCTGAAGCAGAGATCACACAGTGACTTTCACCAACGCCGCCATGATTGGGCGACTGTCTGATCGTGGCGTAGCTCGTAAACACACTACGCTCAAATGGGCGCTGAAGAAAATCGCCCTTTTTAGACGGTTTTACTGTGGCTGTTCTCATGGTGACGCAGTCATTTTTGGGGGATTTGATTGGCTAAAGATTGGGCCGTTTTCAAGATTGTTGAATACCATTTTACATAGTGGGCTGATTGACAGGAAGGGCCTGGCCCCATCGCCCTTAATGGACCTGCTGAGTTCTGAAGTCCTGAAGAACTCCTTAGATGATTCCCAAAGCCAAGAGCCTTCTCTTCCTTTGATCTGAGCTGGGCGTGACAGGGCATCCGAGTCATGTTCCAATGTTCATGTCTTCCAGAGGCACAATTCCTCTGTTTGGTTAGCTAATAGCATGTGGCTAATAGCATGTGGCTAATAGCATGTGGCTAATAGCATGTTAACCAGGTCAAGGAAGTGCAACTTTCACTTCCTTGACCTGGTTAATTTACCCATAATGCACCATGATACATTTTTGAAATTAACCTGATTTTTATTTTATTATTTTAATGAATACAATTAAAAAAATAATAAGTCCCCCTCCCCGTGTCTTTGGGCTGAGGAATTAAAGAGAACTGACTTTGTATTTGAGGCAAGGGAACGCCCCTAATGTGTCTATCCATAGTCATATCCATACGCAATACTGTCATATCCATACGCAATACTGTCATATCCATACGCAATACTGTCATATCCATGTGCAATACTGTCATATCCATACGCAATACTGTCATATCCATACGCAATACTGTCATATCCATGTGCAATACTGTCATACTGTCATATCCATGTGCAATACTGTCATATCCATACGCAATACTGTCATATCCATGTGCAATACTGTCATACTGTCATATCCATGTGCAATACTGTCAAATCCATGAGCAATACTGTCATATCCATACGCAATACAGTCATATCCATACGCAATACTGTCATATCCATACGCAATACTGTCATATCCATGGGCAATACTGTCATATCCATACGCAATACTGTCATATCCATGTGCAATACTGTCATATCCATACGCAATACTGTCTTATCCATACGCAATACTGTCATATCCATGTGCAATACTGTCATATCCATGTGTAATACTGTCATATCCATACACAATACTGTCATATCCATGTGCAATACTGTCATATCCATACACAATACTGTCATATCCATACGCAATACTGTCATATCCATGTGCAAAACTGTCATATCCATACGCAATACTGTCATATCCATACACAATACTGTCATATCCATGTAAAATAGTGTCATATCCATGTGTAATACTGTCATATCCTAGTGTAATACTGTCATATCCATGTGCAATACTGTCATATCCATACGCAAAACTGTCATATCCATGTGCAATACTGTCATATCCATACACAATACTGTCATATCCATACACAATACTGTCATATCCATACGCAATACTGTCATATCCATGTGCAATACTGTCAAATCCATGAGCAATACTGTCATAGCCATACGCAATACAGTCATATCCATACGCAATACTGTCATATCCATACGCAATACTGTCATATCCATGGGCAATACTGTCATATCCATACGCAATACTGTCATATCCATGTGCAATACTGTCATATCCATACGCAATACTGTCTTATCCATACGCAATACTGTCATATCCATGTGCAATACTGTCATATCCATGTGTAATACTGTCATATCCATACACAATACTGTCATATCCATGTGCAATACTGTCATATCCATACACAATACTGTCATATCCATACGCAATACTGTCATATCCATGTGCAAAACTGTCATATCCATACGCAATACTGTCATATCCATACACAATACTGTCATATCCATGTAAAATAGTGTCATATCCATGTGTAATACTGTCATATCCTAGTGTAATACTGTCATATCCATGTGCAATACTGTCATATCCATACGCAAAACTGTCATATCCATGTGCAATACTGTCATATCCATACACAATACTGTCATATCCATACACAATACTGTCATATCCATACGCAATACTGTCATATCCATGTGCAATACTGTCATATCCATACGGAATACTGTCATATCCATGTGTAATACTGTCATATCCATGTGCAATACTGTCATATCCATACGCAATACTGTCATATCCATACGCAATACTGTCATATCCATGTGCAATACTGTCATATCCATGTGTAATACTGTCATATCCATATGTAATACTGTCATATCCATGTGCAATACTGTCATATCCATACGCAATACTGTCATATCCATACGCAATACTGTCATATCCATGTGCAATACTGTCATATCCATACGCAATACTGTCATATCCATGTGCAATACTGTCATATCCATGTGCAATACTGTCATATCCATACGCAATACTGTCATATCCATGTACAATACTGTCATATCCATACGCAATACTGTCATATCCATGTGCAATACTGTCATATCCATATGTAATACTGTCATATCCATATGTAATACTGTCATATCCATGTGCAATACTGTCATATCCATACGCAATACTGTCATATCCATGTGCAATACTGTCATATCCATACACAATACTGTCATATCCATACACAATACTGTCATATCCATACGCAATACTGTCATATCCATGTGCAATACTGTCATATCCATACGGAATACTGTCATATCCATGTGTAATACTGTCATATCCATGTGCAATACTGTCATATCCATACGCAATACTGTCATATCCATACGCAATACTGTCATATCCATGTGCAATACTGTCATATCCATGTGTAATACTGTCATATCCATATGTAATACTGTCATATCCATGTGCAATACTGTCATATCCATACGCAATACTGTCATATCCATACGCAATACTGTCATATCCATGTGCAATACTGTCATATCCATACGCAATACTGTCATATCCATGTGCAATACTGTCATATCCATGTGCAATACTGTCATATCCATACGCAATACTGTCATATCCATGTACAATACTGTCATATCCATACGCAATACTGTCATATCCATGTGCAATACTGTCATATCCATATGTAATACTGTCATATCCATATGTAATACTGTCATATCCATGTGCAATACTGTCATATCCATACGCAATACTGTCATATCCATACGCAATACTGTCATATTCATGTGCAATACTCTCATATTTATACGCAATACTGTCATATCCATGTGCAATACTGTCATATCCATGTGCAATAATGTCATATCCATACGCAATACTGTCATATCCATGTGCAATACTGTCATATCCATAAACAATACTGTCATGTCCATACGCAATACTGTCATATCCATGGGCAATACTTTCATATCCATACGCAATACTGTCATATCCATGTGTAATACTATCATATCCATACGCAAAACTGTCATATCCATGTGCAATACTGTCATATCCATGTGCAATACTGTCATATCCATACGCAATACTGTCATATCCATGTACAATACTGTCATATCCATACGCAATACTGTCATATCCATGTGCAATACTGTCATATCCATATGTAATACTGTCATATCCATATGTAATACTGTCATATCCATGTGCAATACTGTCATATCCATACGCAATACTGTCATATCCATACGCAATACTGTCATATTCATGTGCAATACTCTCATATTTATACGCAATACTGTCATATCCATGTGCAATACTGTCATATCCATGTGCAATAATGTCATATCCATACGCAATACTGTCATATCCATGTGCAATACTGTCATATCCATAAACAATACTGTCATGTCCATACGCAATACTGTCATATCCATGGGCAATACTTTCATATCCATACGCAATACTGTCATATCCATGTGTAATACTATCATATCCATACGCAAAACTGTCATATCCATGTGCAATACTGTCATATCCATACACAATACTGTCATATCCATACACAATACTGTCATATCCACACGCAATACTGTCATATCCATGTGCAATACTGTCATATCCATACGGAATATTGTCGTATCCATGTGTAATACTGTTATATCCATGTGTAATACTGTCATATCCATGTGCAATACTGTCATATCCATACGCAATACTGTCATATCCATACGCAATACTGTCATATCCATGTGCAATACTGTCATATCCATGTGTAATACTGTCATATCCATATGTAATACTGTCATATCCATGTGCAATACTGTCATATCCATGTGCAATACTGTCATATCCATACCCAATACTGTCATATCCATACGCAATACTGTCATATCCATGTGCAATACTGTCATATCCATACGCAATACTGTCATATCCATGTGCAATACTGTCATATCCATGTGCAAGACTGTCATATCCATACGCAATACTGTCATATCCATACGCAGTGCTGTCATATCCATGTACAATACTGTCATATCCATGTGTAATACTGTCATATCCATACGTAATACTGTCATATCCATGTGCAATACTGTCATATCCATACGCAATACTGTCATATCCATACGCAATACTGTCATATCCATGTGCAATATTGTCATATCCATGTGTAATACTGTCATATCCATACACAATACTGTCATATCCATGTGCAATACTGTCATATCCATACACAATACTGTCATATCCATACGCAATACTGTCATATCCATGTGCAATACTGTCATATCCATACGCAATACTGTCATATCCATACACAATACTGTCATATCCATGTAAAATAGTGTCATATCCATGTGTAATACTGTCATATCCTAGTGTAATACTGTCATATCCATGTGCAATACTGTCATATCCATACGCAATACTGTCATATCCATACGCAATACTGTCATATTCATGTGCAATACTCTCATATTTATACGCAATACTGTCATATCCATGTGCAATACTGTCATATCCATGTGCAATAATGTCATATCCATACGCAATACTGTCATATCCATGTGCAATACTGTCATATCCATAAACAATACTGTCATGTCCATACGCAATACTGTCATATCCATGGGCAATACTTTCATATCCATACGCAATACTGTCATATCCATGTGTAATACTATCATATCCATACGCAAAACTGTCATATCCATGTGCAATACTGTCATATCCATACACAATACTGTCATATCCATACACAATACTGTCATATCCACACGCAATACTGTCATATCCATGTGCAATACTGTCATATCCATACGGAATATTGTCGTATCCATGTGTAATACTGTTATATCCATGTGTAATACTGTCATATCCATGTGCAATACTGTCATATCCATACGCAATACTGTCATATCCATACGCAATACTGTCATATCCATGTGCAATACTGTCATATCCATGTGTAATACTGTCATATCCATATGTAATACTGTCATATCCATGTGCAATACTGTCATATCCATGTGCAATACTGTCATATCCATACCCAATACTGTCATATCCATACGCAATACTGTCATATCCATGTGCAATACTGTCATATCCATACGCAATACTGTCATATCCATGTGCAATACTGTCATATCCATGTGCAAGACTGTCATATCCATACGCAATACTGTCATATCCATACGCAGTGCTGTCATATCCATGTACAATACTGTCATATCCATGTGTAATACTGTCATATCCATACGTAATACTGTCATATCCATGTGCAATACTGTCATATCCATACGCAATACTGTCATATCCATACGCAATACTGTCATATCCATGTGCAATATTGTCATATCCATGTGTAATACTGTCATATCCATACACAATACTGTCATATCCATGTGCAATACTGTCATATCCATACACAATACTGTCATATCCATACGCAATACTGTCATATCCATGTGCAATACTGTCATATCCATACGCAATACTGTCATATCCATACACAATACTGTCATATCCATGTAAAATAGTGTCATATCCATGTGTAATACTGTCATATCCTAGTGTAATACTGTCATATCCATGTGCAATACTGTCATATCCATACGCAATACTGTCATATCCATACGCAATACTGTCATATTCATGTGCAATACTCTCATATTTATACGCAATACTGTCATATCCATGTGCAATACTGTCATATCCATGTGCAATAATGTCATATCCATACGCAATACTGTCATATCCATGTGCAATACTGTCATATCCATAAACAATACTGTCATGTCCATACGCAATACTGTCATATCCATGGGCAATACTTTCATATCCATACGCAATACTGTCATATCCATGTGTAATACTATCATATCCATACGCAAAACTGTCATATCCATGTGCAATACTGTCATATCCATACACAATACTGTCATATCCATACACAATACTGTCATATCCACACGCAATACTGTCATATCCATGTGCAATACTGTCATATCCATACGGAATATTGTCGTATCCATGTGTAATACTGTTATATCCATGTGTAATACTGTCATATCCATGTGCAATACTGTCATATCCATACGCAATACTGTCATATCCATACGCAATACTGTCATATCCATGTGCAATACTGTCATATCCATGTGTAATACTGTCATATCCATATGTAATACTGTCATATCCATGTGCAATACTGTCATATCCATGTGCAATACTGTCATATCCATACCCAATACTGTCATATCCATACGCAATACTGTCATATCCATGTGCAATACTGTCATATCCATACGCAATACTGTCATATCCATGTGCAATACTGTCATATCCATGTGCAAGACTGTCATATCCATACGCAATACTGTCATATCCATACGCAGTGCTGTCATATCCATGTACAATACTGTCATATCCATGTGTAATACTGTCATATCCATACGTAATACTGTCATATCCATGTGCAATACTGTCATATCCATACGCAATACTGTCATATCCATACGCAATACTGTCATATCCATGTGCAATATTGTCATATCCATGTGTAATACTGTCATATCCATACACAATACTGTCATATCCATGTGCAATACTGTCATATCCATACACAATACTGTCATATCCATACGCAATACTGTCATATCCATGTGCAATACTGTCATATCCATACGCAATACTGTCATATCCATACACAATACTGTCATATCCATGTAAAATAGTGTCATATCCATGTGTAATACTGTCATATCCTAGTGTAATACTGTCATATCCATGTGCAATACTGTCATATCCATACGCAAAACTGTCATATCCATGTGCAATACTGTCATATCCATGTGCAATACTGTCATATCCATACACAATACTGTCATATCCATACGCAATACTGTCATATCCATGTGCAATACTGTCATATCCATACGCAATACTGTCATATCCATACACAATACTGTCATATCCATGTAAAATAGTGTCATATCCATGTGTAATACTGTCATATCCTAGTGTAATACTGTCATATCCATGTGCAATACTGTCATATCCATACGTAAAACTGTCATATCCATGTGCAATACTGTCATATCCATGTGTAATACTGTCATATCCATATGTAATACTGTCATATCCATGTGCAATACTGTCATATCCATACGCAATACTGTCATATCCATACGCAATACTGTCATATCCATGTGCAATACTGTCATATCCATACGCAATACTGTCATATCCATGTGCAATACTGTCATATCCATACGCAATACTGTCATATCCATGTACAATACTGTCATATCCATACGCAATACTGTCATATCCATGTGCAATACTGTCATATCCATATGTAATACTGTCATATCCATATGTAATACTGTCATATCCATGTGCAATACTGTCATATCCATACGCAATACTGTCATATTCATGTGCAATACTCTCATATTTATACGCAATACTGTCATATCCATGTGCAATACTGTCATATCCATGTGCAATAATGTCATATCCATACGCAATACTGTCATATCCATGTGCAATACTGTCATATCCATAAACAATACTGTCATGTCCATACGCAATACTGTCATATCCATGGGCAATACTTTCATATCCATACGCAATACTGTCATATCCATGTGTAATACTATCATATCCATACGCAAAACTGTCATATCCATGTGCAATACTGTCATATCCATACACAATACTGTCATATCCATACACAATACTGTCATATCCACACGCAATACTGTCATATCCATGTGCAATACTGTCATATCCATACGGAATATTGTCGTATCCATGTGTAATACTGTTATATCCATGTGTAATACTGTCATATCCATGTGCAATACTGTCATATCCATACGCAATACTGTCATATCCATACGCAATACTGTCATATCCATGTGCAATACTGTCATATCCATGTGTAATACTGTCATATCCATATGTAATACTGTCATATCCATGTGCAATACTGTCATATCCATGTGCAATACTGTCATATCCATACCCAATACTGTCATATCCATACGCAATACTGTCATATCCATGTGCAATACTGTCATATCCATACGCAATACTGTCATATCCATGTGCAATACTGTCATATCCATGTGCAAGACTGTCATATCCATGTGCAATACTGTCATATCCATACGCAGTGCTGTCATATCCATGTACAATACTGTCATATCCATGTGTAATACTGTCATATCCATACGTAATACTGTCATATCCATGTGCAATACTGTCATATCCATACGCAATACTGTCATATCCATACGCAATACTGTCATATCCATGTGCAATATTGTCATATCCATGTGTAATACTGTCATATCCATACACAATACTGTCATATCCATGTGCAATACTGTCATATCCATACACAATACTGTCATATCCATACGCAATACTGTCATATCCATGTGCAATACTGTCATATCCATACGCAATACTGTCATATCCATACACAATACTGTCATATCCATGTAAAATAGTGTCATATCCATGTGTAATACTGTCATATCCTAGTGTAATACTGTCATATCCATGTGCAATACTGTCATATCCATACGCAAAACTGTCATATCCATGTGCAATACTGTCATATCCATGTGCAATACTGTCATATCCATACACAATACTGTCATATCCATACGCAATACTGTCATATCCATGTGCAATACTGTCATATCCATACGCAATACTGTCATATCCATACACAATACTGTCATATCCATGTAAAATAGTGTCATATCCATGTGTAATACTGTCATATCCTAGTGTAATACTGTCATATCCATGTGCAATACTGTCATATCCATACGTAAAACTGTCATATCCATGTGCAATACTGTCATATCCATGTGTAATACTGTCATATCCATATGTAATACTGTCATATCCATGTGCAATACTGTCATATCCATACGCAATACTGTCATATCCATACGCAATACTGTCATATCCATGTGCAATACTGTCATATCCATACGCAATACTGTCATATCCATGTGCAATACTGTCATATCCATACGCAATACTGTCATATCCATGTACAATACTGTCATATCCATACGCAATACTGTCATATCCATGTGCAATACTGTCATATCCATATGTAATACTGTCATATCCATATGTAATACTGTCATATCCATGTGCAATACTGTCATATCCATACGCAATACTGTCATATTCATGTGCAATACTCTCATATTTATACGCAATACTGTCATATCCATGTGCAATACTGTCATATCCATGTGCAATAATGTCATATCCATACGCAATACTGTCATATCCATGTGCAATACTGTCATATCCATAAACAATACTGTCATGTCCATACGCAATACTGTCATATCCATGGGCAATACTTTCATATCCATACGCAATACTGTCATATCCATGTGTAATACTATCATATCCATACGCAAAACTGTCATATCCATGTGCAATACTGTCATATCCATACACAATACTGTCATATCCATACACAATACTGTCATATCCACACGCAATACTGTCATATCCATGTGCAATACTGTCATATCCATACGGAATATTGTCGTATCCATGTGTAATACTGTTATATCCATGTGTAATACTGTCATATCCATGTGCAATACTGTCATATCCATACGCAATACTGTCATATCCATACGCAATACTGTCATATCCATGTGCAATACTGTCATATCCATGTGTAATACTGTCATATCCATATGTAATACTGTCATATCCATGTGCAATACTGTCATATCCATGTGCAATACTGTCATATCCATACCCAATACTGTCATATCCATACGCAATACTGTCATATCCATGTGCAATACTGTCATATCCATACGCAATACTGTCATATCCATGTGCAATACTGTCATATCCATGTGCAAGACTGTCATATCCATGTGCAATACTGTCATATCCATACGCAGTGCTGTCATATCCATGTACAATACTGTCATATCCATGTGTAATACTGTCATATCCATACGTAATACTGTCATATCCATGTGCAATACTGTCATATCCATACGCAATACTGTCATATCCATACGCAATACTGTCATATCCATGTGCAATATTGTCATATCCATGTGTAATACTGTCATATCCATACACAATACTGTCATATCCATGTGCAATACTGTCATATCCATACACAATACTGTCATATCCATACGCAATACTGTCATATCCATGTGCAATACTGTCATATCCATACGCAATACTGTCATATCCATACACAATACTGTCATATCCATGTAAAATAGTGTCATATCCATGTGTAATACTGTCATATCCTAGTGTAATACTGTCATATCCATGTGCAATACTGTCATATCCATACGCAAAACTGTCATATCCATGTGCAATACTGTCATATCCATGTGCAATACTGTCATATCCATACACAATACTGTCATATCCATACGCAATACTGTCATATCCATGTGCAATACTGTCATATCCATACGCAATACTGTCATATCCATACACAATACTGTCATATCCATGTAAAATAGTGTCATATCCATGTGTAATACTGTCATATCCTAGTGTAATACTGTCATATCCATGTGCAATACTGTCATATCCATACGCAAAACTGTCATATCCATGTGCAATACTGTCATATCCATGTGTAATACTGTCATATCCATATGTAATACTGTCATATCCATGTGCAATACTGTCATATCCATACGCAATACTGTCATATCCATACGCAATACTGTCATATCCATGTGCAATACTGTCATATCCATACGCAATACTGTCATATCCATGTGCAATACTGTCATATCCATACGCAAAACTGTCATATCCATGTGCAATACTGTCATATCCATGTGCAATACTGTCATATCCATACACAATACTGTCATATCCATACGCAATACTGTCATATCCATGTGCAATACTGTCATATCCATACGCAATACTGTCATATCCATACACAATACTGTCATATCCATGTAAAATAGTGTCATATCCATGTGTAATACTGTCATATCCTAGTGTAATACTGTCATATCCATGTGCAATACTGTCATATCCATACGTAAAACTGTCATATCCATGTGCAATACTGTCATATCCATGTGTAATACTGTCATATCCATATGTAATACTGTCATATCCATGTGCAATACTGTCATATCCATACGCAATACTGTCATATCCATACGCAATACTGTCATATCCATGTGCAATACTGTCATATCCATACGCAATACTGTCATATCCATGTGCAATACTGTCATATCCATACGCAATACTGTCATATCCATGTACAATACTGTCATATCCATACGCAATACTGTCATATCCATGTGCAATACTGTCATATCCATATGTAATACTGTCATATCCATATGTAATACTGTCATATCCATGTGCAATACTGTCATATCCATACGCAATACTGTCATATTCATGTGCAATACTCTCATATTTATACGCAATACTGTCATATCCATGTGCAATACTGTCATATCCATGTGCAATAATGTCATATCCATACGCAATACTGTCATATCCATGTGCAATACTGTCATATCCATAAACAATACTGTCATGTCCATACGCAATACTGTCATATCCATGGGCAATACTTTCATATCCATACGCAATACTGTCATATCCATGTGTAATACTATCATATCCATACGCAAAACTGTCATATCCATGTGCAATACTGTCATATCCATACACAATACTGTCATATCCATACACAATACTGTCATATCCACACGCAATACTGTCATATCCATGTGCAATACTGTCATATCCATACGGAATATTGTCGTATCCATGTGTAATACTGTTATATCCATGTGTAATACTGTCATATCCATGTGCAATACTGTCATATCCATACGCAATACTGTCATATCCATACGCAATACTGTCATATCCATGTGCAATACTGTCATATCCATGTGTAATACTGTCATATCCATATGTAATACTGTCATATCCATGTGCAATACTGTCATATCCATGTGCAATACTGTCATATCCATACCCAATACTGTCATATCCATACGCAATACTGTCATATCCATGTGCAATACTGTCATATCCATACGCAATACTGTCATATCCATGTGCAATACTGTCATATCCATGTGCAAGACTGTCATATCCATGTGCAATACTGTCATATCCATACGCAGTGCTGTCATATCCATGTACAATACTGTCATATCCATGTGTAATACTGTCATATCCATACGTAATACTGTCATATCCATGTGCAATACTGTCATATCCATACGCAATACTGTCATATCCATACGCAATACTGTCATATCCATGTGCAATATTGTCATATCCATGTGTAATACTGTCATATCCATACACAATACTGTCATATCCATGTGCAATACTGTCATATCCATACACAATACTGTCATATCCATACGCAATACTGTCATATCCATGTGCAATACTGTCATATCCATACGCAATACTGTCATATCCATACACAATACTGTCATATCCATGTAAAATAGTGTCATATCCATGTGTAATACTGTCATATCCTAGTGTAATACTGTCATATCCATGTGCAATACTGTCATATCCATACGCAAAACTGTCATATCCATGTGCAATACTGTCATATCCATGTGCAATACTGTCATATCCATACACAATACTGTCATATCCATACGCAATACTGTCATATCCATGTGCAATACTGTCATATCCATACGCAATACTGTCATATCCATACACAATACTGTCATATCCATGTAAAATAGTGTCATATCCATGTGTAATACTGTCATATCCTAGTGTAATACTGTCATATCCATGTGCAATACTGTCATATCCATACGCAAAACTGTCATATCCATGTGCAATACTGTCATATCCATGTGTAATACTGTCATATCCATATGTAATACTGTCATATCCATGTGCAATACTGTCATATCCATACGCAATACTGTCATATCCATACGCAATACTGTCATATCCATGTGCAATACTGTCATATCCATACGCAATACTGTCATATCCATGTGCAATACTGTCATATCCATACGCAATACTGTCATATCCATGTACAATACTGTCATATCCATACGCAATACTGTCATATCCATACGCAATACTGTCATATTCATGTGCAATACTCTCATATTTATACGCAATACTGTCATATCCATGTGCAATACTGTCATATCCATGTGCAATAATGTCATATCCATACGTAATACTGTCATATCCATGTGCAATACTGTCATATCCATAAACAATACTGTCATTTCCATACGCAATACTGTCATATCCATGTGCAAGACTGTCATATCCATGTGCAATACTGTCATATCCATACGCAGTGCTGTCATATCCATGTACAATACTGTCATATCCATGTGTAATACTGTCATATCCATACGTAATACTGTCATATCCATGTGCAATACTGTCATATCCATACGCAATACTGTCATATCCATACGCAATACTGTCATATCCATGTGCAATATTGTCATATCCATGTGTAATACTGTCATATCCATACACAATACTGTCATATCCATGTGCAATACTGTCATATCCATACACAATACTGTCATATCCATACGCAATACTGTCATATCCATGTGCAATACTGTCATATCCATACGCAATACTGTCATATCCATACACAATACTATCATATCCATGTAAAATAATGTCATATCCATGTGTAATACTGTCATATCCTAGTGTAATACTGTCATATCCATGTGCAATACTGTCATATCCATACGCAAAACTGTCATATCCATGTGCAATACTGTCATATCCATGTGCAATACTGTCATATCCATACACAATACTGTCATATCCATACGCAATACTGTCATATCCATGTGCAATACTGTCATATCCATACGCAATACTGTCATATCCATACACAATACTGTCATATCCATGTAAAATAGTGTCATATCCATGTGTAATACTGTCATATCCTAGTGTAATACTGTCATATCCATGTGCAATACTGTCATATCCATACGCAAAACTGTCATATCCATGTGCAATACTGTCATATCCATGTGTAATACTGTCATATCCATATGTAATACTGTCATATCCATGTGCAATACTGTCATATCCATACGCAATACTGTCATATCCATACGCAATACTGTCATATCCATGTGCAATACTGTCATATCCATACGCAATACTGTCATATCCATGTGCAATACTGTCATATCCATACGCAATACTGTCATATCCATGTACAATACTGTCATATCCATACGCAATACTGTCATATCCATGTGCAATACTGTAATATCCATATGTAATACTGTCATATCCATATGTAATACTGTCATATCCATGTGCAATACTGTCATATCCATACGCAATACTGTCATATCCATACGCAATACTGTCATATTCATGTGCAATACTCTCATATTTATACGCAATACTGTCATATCCATGTGCAATACTGTCATATCCATGTGCAATAATGTCATATCCATACGTAATACTGTCATATCCATGTGCAATACTGTCATATCCATAAACAATACTGTCATTTCCATACGCAATACTGTCATATCCATGGGCAATACTTTCATATCCATACGCAATACTGTCATATCCATGTGTAATACTGTCATATCCATGTGTAATACTGTCATATCCATGTGCAATACTGTCATATCCATACGCAATACTGTCATATCCATACGCAATACTGTCATATCCATGTGCAATACTGTCATATCCATACGCAATACTGTCATATCCATGTGCAATATTGTCATATCCATGTGTAATACTGTCATATCCATACACAATACTGTCATATCCATGTGCAATACTGTCATATCCATACACAATACTGTCATATCCATACGCAATACTGTCATATCCATGTGCAATACTGTCATATCCATACGCAATACTGTCATATCCATACACAATACTGTCATATCCATGTAAAATAGTGTCATATCCATGTGTAATACTGTCATATCCTAGTGTAATACTGTCATATCCATGTGCAATACTGTCATATCCATACGCAAAACTGTCATATCCATGTGCAATACTGTCATATCCATGTGCAATACTGTCATATCCATACACAATACTGTCATATCCATACGCAATACTGTCATATCCATGTGCAATACTGTCATATCCATACGCAATACTGTCATATCCATATACAATACTGTCATATCCATGTAAAATAGTGTCATATCCATGTGTAATACTGTCATATCCTAGTGTAATACTGTCATATCCATGTGCAATACTGTCATATCCATACGCAAAACTGTCATATCCATGTGCAATACTGTCATATCCATGTGTAATACTGTCATATCCATATGTAATACTGTCATATCCATGTGCAATACTGTCATATCCATACGCAATACTGTCATATCCATACGCAATACTGTCATATCCATGTGCAATACTGTCATATCCATACGCAATACTGTCATATCCATGTGCAATACTGTCATATCCATACGCAATACTGTCATATCCATGTACAATACTGTCATATCCATACGCAATACTGTCATATCCATGTGCAATACTGTCATATCCATATGTAATACTGTCATATCCATATGTAATACTGTCATATCCATGTGCAATACTGTCATATCCATACGCAATACTGTCATATCCATACGCAATACTGTCATATTCATGTGCAATACTCTCATATTTATACGCAATACTGTCATATCCATGTGCAATACTGTCATATCCATGTGCAATAATGTCATATCCATACGTAATACTGTCATATCCATGTGCAATACTGTCATATCCATAAACAATACTGTCATTTCCATACGCAATACTGTCATATCCATGGGCAATACTTTCATATCCATACGCAATACTGTAATATCCATGTGTAATACTGTCATATCCATACGCAAAACTGTCATATCCATGTGCAATACTGTCATATCCATACACAATACTGTCATATCCATACACAATACTGTCATATCCACACGCAATACTGTCATATCCATGTGCAATACTGTCATATCCATACGGAATATTGTCATATCCATGTGTAATACTGTCATATCCATGTGTAATACTGTCATATCCATGTGCAATACTGTCATATCCATACGCAATACTGTCATATCCATACGCAATACTGTCATATCCATGTGCAATACTGTCATATCCATGTGTAATACTGTCATATCCATATGTAATACTGTCATATCCATGTGCAATACTGTCATATCCATGTGCAATACTGTCATATCCATACCCAATACTGTCATATCCATACGCAATACTGTCATATCCATGTGCAAAACTGTCATATCCATACGCAATACTGTCATATCAATGTGCAATACTGTCATATCCATGTGCAATACTGTCATATCCATACGCAATACTGTCATATCCATACGCAATACTGTCATATCCATGTGCAATACTGTCATATCCATATGTAATACTGTCATATCCATATGTAATACTGTCATATCCATGTGCAATACTGTCATATCCATACGCAATACTGTCATATCCATACGCAATACTGTCATATTCATGTGCAATACTCTCATATTTATACGCAATACTGTCATATCCATGTGCAATACTGTCATATCCATGTGCAATAATGTCATATCCATACGTAATACTGTCATATCCATGTGCAATACTGTCATATCCATAAACAATACTGTCATTTCCATACGCAATACTGTCATATCCATGGGCAATACTTTCATATCCATACGCAATACTGTCATATCCATGTGTAATACTGTCATATCCATACGCAAAACTGTCATATCCATGTGCAATACTGTCATATCCATACACAATACTGTCATATCCATACACAATACTGTCATATCCACACGCAATACTGTCATATCCATGTGCAATACTGTCATATCCATACGGAATATTGTCATATCCATGTGTAATACTGTCATATCCATGTGCAAGACTGTCATATCCATGTGCAATACTGTCATATCCATACGCAGTGCTGTCATATCCATGTACAATACTGTCATATCCATACGCAATACTGTCATATCCATGTGCAATACTGTCATATCCATGTGCAAGACTGTCATATCCATGTGCAATACTGTCATATCCATACGCAGTGCTGTCATATCCATGTACAATACTGTCATATCCATGTGTAATACTGTCATATCCATACGCAATACTGTCATATCCATGTGTAATACTATCATATCCATACGCAAAACTGTCATATCCATGTGCAATACTGTCATATCCATACACAATACTGTCATATCCATACACAATACTGTCATATCCACACGCAATACTGTCATATCCATGTGCAATACTGTCATATCCATACGGAATATTGTCGTATCCATGTGTAATACTGTTATATCCATGTGTAATACTGTCATATCCATGTGCAATACTGTCATATCCATACGCAATACTGTCATATCCATACGCAATACTGTCATATCCATGTGCAATACTGTCATATCCATGTGTAATACTGTCATATCCATATGTAATACTGTCATATCCATGTGCAATACTGTCATATCCATGTGCAATACTGTCATATCCATACCCAATACTGTCATATCCATACGCAATACTGTCATATCCATGTGCAATACTGTCATATCCATACGCAATACTGTCATATCCATGTGCAATACTGTCATATCCATGTGCAAGACTGTCATATCCATGTGCAATACTGTCATATCCATACGCAGTGCTGTCATATCCATGTACAATACTGTCATATCCATGTGTAATACTGTCATATCCATACGTAATACTGTCATATCCATGTGCAATACTGTCATATCCATACGCAATACTGTCATATCCATACGCAATACTGTCATATCCATGTGCAATATTGTCATATCCATGTGTAATACTGTCATATCCATACACAATACTGTCATATCCATGTGTAATACTGTCATATCCATACACAATACTGTCATATCCATACGCAATACTGTCATATCCATGTGCAATACTTTCATATCCATACGCAATACTGTCATATCCATACACAATACTGTCATATCCATGTAAAATAGTGTCATATCCATATGTAATACTGTCATATGCTAGTGTAATACTGTCATATCCATGTGCAATACTGTCATATCCATACGCAAAACTGTCATATCCATGTGCAATACTGTCATATCCATGTGCAATACTGTCATATCCATACACAATACTGTCATATCCATACGCAATACTGTCATATCCATGTGCAATACTGTCATATCCATACGCAATACTGTCATATCCATACACAATACTGTCATATCCATGTAAAATAGTGTCATATCCATGTGTAATACTGTCATATCCTAGTGTAATACTGTCATATCCATGTGCAATACTGTCATATCCATACGCAAAACTGTCATATCCATGTGCAATACTGTCATATCCATGTGTAATACTGTCATATCCATATGTAATACTGTCATATCCATGTGCAATACTGTCATATCCATACGCAATACTGTCATATCCATACGCAATACTGTCATATCCATGTGCAATACTGTCATATCCATACGCAATACTGTCATATCCATGTGCAATACTGTCATATCCATACGCAATACTGTCATATCCATGTACAATACTGTCATATCCATACGCAATACTGTCATATCCATACGCAATACTGTCATATTCATGTGCAATACTCTCATATTTATACGCAATACTGTCATATCCATGTGCAATACTGTCATATCCATGTGCAATAATGTCATATCCATACGTAATACTGTCATATCCATGTGCAATACTGTCATATCCATAAACAATACTGTCATTTCCATACGCAATACTGTCATATCCATGTGCAAGACTGTCATATCCATGTGCAATACTGTCATATCCATACGCAGTGCTGTCATATCCATGTACAATACTGTCATATCCATGTGTAATACTGTCATATCCATACGTAATACTGTCATATCCATGTGCAATACTGTCATATCCATACGCAATACTGTCATATCCATACGCAATACTGTCATATCCATGTGCAATATTGTCATATCCATGTGTAATACTGTCATATCCATACACAATACTGTCATATCCATGTGCAATACTGTCATATCCATACACAATACTGTCATATCCATACGCAATACTGTCATATCCATGTGCAATACTGTCATATCCATACGCAATACTGTCATATCCATACACAATACTATCATATCCATGTAAAATAATGTCATATCCATGTGTAATACTGTCATATCCTAGTGTAATACTGTCATATCCATGTGCAATACTGTCATATCCATACGCAAAACTGTCATATCCATGTGCAATACTGTCATATCCATGTGCAATACTGTCATATCCATACACAATACTGTCATATCCATACGCAATACTGTCATATCCATGTGCAATACTGTCATATCCATACGCAATACTGTCATATCCATACACAATACTGTCATATCCATGTAAAATAGTGTCATATCCATGTGTAATACTGTCATATCCTAGTGTAATACTGTCATATCCATGTGCAATACTGTCATATCCATACGCAAAACTGTCATATCCATGTGCAATACTGTCATATCCATGTGTAATACTGTCATATCCATATGTAATACTGTCATATCCATGTGCAATACTGTCATATCCATACGCAATACTGTCATATCCATACGCAATACTGTCATATCCATGTGCAATACTGTCATATCCATACGCAATACTGTCATATCCATGTGCAATACTGTCATATCCATACGCAATACTGTCATATCCATGTACAATACTGTCATATCCATACGCAATACTGTCATATCCATGTGCAATACTGTCATATCCATATGTAATACTGTCATATCCATATGTAATACTGTCATATCCATGTGCAATACTGTCATATCCATACGCAACACTGTCATATCCATACGCAATACTGTCATATTCATGTGCAATACTCTCATATTTATACGCAATACTGTCATATCCATGTGCAATACTGTCATATCCATGTGCAATAATGTCATATCCATACGTAATACTGTCATATCCATGTGCAATACTGTCATATCCATAAACAATACTGTCATTTCCATACGCAATACTGTCATATCCATGGGCAATACTTTCATATCCATACGCAATACTGTCATATCCATGTGTAATACTGTCATATCCATGTGTAATACTGTCATATCCATGTGCAATACTGTCATATCCATACGCAATACTGTCATATCCATACGCAATACTGTCATATCCATGTGCAATACTGTCATATCCATACGCAATACTGTCATATCCATGTGCAATATTGTCATATCCATGTGTAATACTGTCATATCCATACACAAAACTGTCATATCCATGTGCAATACTGTCATATCCATACACAATACTGTCATATCCATACACAATACTGTCATATCCACACGCAATACTGTCATATCCATGTGCAATACTGTCATATCCATACGGAATATTGTCATATCCATGTGTAATACTGTCATATCCATGTGCAAGACTGTCATATCCATGTGCAATACTGTCATATCCATACGCAGTGCTGTCATATCCATGTACAATACTGTCATATCCATGTGTAATACTGTCATATCCATACGCAATACTGTCATATCCATGTGTAATACTATCATATCCATACGCAAAACTGTCATATCCATGTGCAATACTGTCATAACCATGTGCAAGACTGTCATATCCATGTGCAATACTGTCATATCCATACGCAGTGCTGTCATATCCATGTACAATACTGTCATATCCATGTGTAATACTGTCATATCCATACGCAATACTGTCATATCCATGTGTAATACTATCATATCCATACGCAAAACTGTCATATCCATGTGCAATACTGTCATATCCATACACAATACTGTCATATCCATACACAATACTGTCATATCCACACGCAATACTGTCATATCCATGTGCAATACTGTCATATCCATACGGAATATTGTCGTATCCATGTGTAATACTGTTATATCCATGTGTAATACTGTCATATCCATGTGCAATACTGTCATATCCATACGCAATACTGTCATATCCATACGCAATACTGTCATATCCATGTGCAATACTGTCATATCCATGTGTAATACTGTCATATCCATATGTAATACTGTCATATCCATGTGCAATACTGTCATATCCATGTGCAATACTGTCATATCCATACCCAATACTGTCATATCCATACGCAATACTGTCATATCCATGTGCAATACTGTCATATCCATACGCAATACTGTCATATCCATGTGCAATACTGTCATATCCATGTGCAAGACTGTCATATCCATGTGCAATACTGTCATATCCATACGCAGTGCTGTCATATCCATGTACAATACTGTCATATCCATGTGTAATACTGTCATATCCATACGTAATACTGTCATATCCATGTGCAATACTGTCATATCCATACGCAATACTGTCATATCCATACGCAATACTGTCATATCCATGTGCAATATTGTCATATCCATGTGTAATACTGTCATATCCATACACAATACTGTCATATCCATGTGCAATACTGTCATATCCATACACAATACTGTCATATCCATACGCAATACTGTCATATCCATGTGCAATACTGTCATATCCATACGCAATACTGTCATATCCATACACAATACTGTCATATCCATGTAAAATAGTGTCATATCCATGTGTAATACTGTCATATGCTAGTGTAATACTGTCATATCCATGTGCAATACTGTCATATCCATACGCAAAACTGTCATATCCATGTGCAATACTGTCATATCCATGTGCAATACTGTCATATCCATACACAATACTGTCATATCCATACGCAATACTGTCATATCCATGTGCAATACTGTCATATCCATACGCAATACTGTCATATCCATACACAATACTGTCATATCCATGTAAAATAGTGTCATATCCATGTGTAATACTGTCATATCCTAGTGTAATACTGTCATATCCATGTGCAATACTGTCATATCCATACGCAAAACTGTCATATCCATGTGCAATACTGTCATATCCATGTGTAATACTGTCATATCCATATGTAATACTGTCATATCCATGTGCAATACTGTCATATCCATACGCAATACTGTCATATCCATACGCAATACTGTCATATCCATGTGCAATACTGTCATATCCATACGCAATACTGTCATATCCATGTGCAATACTGTCATATCCATACGCAATACTGTCATATCCATGTACAATACTGTCATATCCATACGCAATACTGTCATATCCATACGCAATACTGTCATATTCATGTGCAATACTCTCATATTTATACGCAATACTGTCATATCCATGTGCAATACTGTCATATCCATGTGCAATAATGTCATATCCATACGTAATACTGTCATATCCATGTGCAATACTGTCATATCCATAAACAATACTGTCATTTCCATACGCAATACTGTCATATCCATGTGCAAGACTGTCATATCCATGTGCAATACTGTCATATCCATACGCAGTGCTGTCATATCCATGTACAATACTGTCATATCCATGTGTAATACTGTCATATCCATACGTAATACTGTCATATCCATGTGCAATACTGTCATATCCATACGCAATACTGTCATATCCATACGCAATACTGTCATATCCATGTGCAATATTGTCATATCCATGTGTAATACTGTCATATCCATACACAATACTGTCATATCCATGTGCAATACTGTCATATCCATACACAATACTGTCATATCCATACGCAATACTGTCATATCCATGTGCAATACTGTCATATCCATACGCAATACTGTCATATCCATACACAATACTATCATATCCATGTAAAATAATGTCATATCCATGTGTAATACTGTCATATCCTAGTGTAATACTGTCATATCCATGTGCAATACTGTCATATCCATACGCAAAACTGTCATATCCATGTGCAATACTGTCATATCCATGTGCAATACTGTCATATCCATACACAATACTGTCATATCCATACGCAATACTGTCATATCCATGTGCAATACTGTCATATCCATACGCAATACTGTCATATCCATACACAATACTGTCATATCCATGTAAAATAGTGTCATATCCATGTGTAATACTGTCATATCCTAGTGTAATACTGTCATATCCATGTGCAATACTGTCATATCCATACGCAAAACTGTCATATCCATGTGCAATACTGTCATATCCATGTGTAATACTGTCATATCCATATGTAATACTGTCATATCCATGTGCAATACTGTCATATCCATACGCAATACTGTCATATCCATACGCAATACTGTCATATCCATGTGCAATACTGTCATATCCATACGCAATACTGTCATATCCATGTGCAATACTGTCATATCCATACGCAATACTGTCATATCCATGTACAATACTGTCATATCCATACGCAATACTGTCATATCCATGTGCAATACTGTCATATCCATATGTAATACTGTCATATCCATATGTAATACTGTCATATCCATGTGCAATACTGTCATATCCATACGCAATACTGTCATATCCATACGCAATATTGTCATATTCATGTGCAATACTCTCATATTTATACGCAATACTGTCATATCCATGTGCAATACTGTCATATCCATGTGCAATAATGTCATATCCATACGTAATACTGTCATATCCATGTGCAATACTGTCATATCCATAAACAATACTGTCATTTCCATACGCAATACTGTCATATCCATGGGCAATACTTTCATATCCATACGCAATACTGTCATATCCATGTGTAATACTGTCATATCCATGTGTAATACTGTCATATCCATGTGCAATACTGTCATATCCATACGCAATACTGTCATATCCATACGCAATACTGTCATATCCATGTGCAATACTGTCATATCCATACGCAATACTGTCATATCCATGTGCAATATTGTCATATCCATGTGTAATACTGTCATATCCATACACAATACTGTCATATCCATGTGCAATACTGTCATATCCATACACAATACTGTCATATCCATACGCAATACTGTCATATCCATGTGCAATACTGTCATATCCATACGCAATACTGTCATATCCATACACAATACTGTCATATCCATGTAAAATAGTGTCATATCCATGTGTAATACTGTCATATCCTAGTGTAATACTGTCATATCCATGTGCAATACTGTCATATCCATACGCAAAACTGTCATATCCATGTGCAATACTGTCATATCCATGTGCAATACTGTCATATCCATACACAATACTGTCATATCCATACGCAATACTGTCATATCCATGTGCAATACTGTCATATCCATACGCAATACTGTCATATCCATACACAATACTGTCATATCCATGTAAAATAGTGTCATATCCATGTGTAATACTGTCATATCCTAGTGTAATACTGTCATATCCATGTGCAATACTGTCATATCCATACGCAAAACTGTCATATCCATGTGCAATACTGTCATATCCATGTGTAATACTGTCATATCCATATGTAATACTGTCATATCCATGTGCAATACTGTCATATCCATACGCAATACTGTCATATCCATACGCAATACTGTCATATCCATGTGCAATACTGTCATATCCATACGCAATACTGTCATATCCATGTGCAATACTGTCATATCCATACGCAATACTGTCATATCCATGTACAATACTGTCATATCCATACGCAATACTGTCATATCCATGTGCAATACTGTCATATCCATATGTAATACTGTCATATCCATATGTAATACTGTCATATCCATGTGCAATACTGTCATATCCATACGCAATACTGTCATATCCATACGCAATACTGTCATATTCATGTGCAATACTCTCATATTTATACGCAATACTGTCATATCCATGTTCAATACTTTCATATCCATGTGCAATAATGTCATATCCATACGTAATACTGTCATATCCATGTGCAATACTGTCATATCCATAAACAATACTGTCATTTCCATACGCAATACTGTCATATCCATGGGCAATACTTTCATATCCATACGCAATACTGTCATATCCATGTGTAATACTGTCATATCCATACGCAAAACTGTCATATCCATGTGCAATACTGTCATATCCATACACAATACTGTCATATCCATACACAATACTGTCATATCCACACGCAATACTGTCATATCCATGTGCAATACTGTCATATCCATACGGAATATTGTCATATCCATGTGTAATACTGTCATATCCATGTGTAATACTGTCATATCCATGTGCAATACTGTCATATCCATACGCAATACTGTCATATCCATGTGCAATACTGTCATATCCATGTGTAATACTGTCATATCCATATGTAATACTGTCATATCCATGTGCAATACTGTCATATCCATGTGCAATACTGTCATATCCATACCCAATACTGTCATATCCATACGCAATACTGTCATATCCATGTGCAAAACTGTCATATCCATACGCAATACTGTCATATCAATGTGCAATACTGTCATATCCATGTGCAATACTGTCATATCCATACGCAATACTGTCATATCCATACGCAGTGCTGTCATATCCATGTACAATACTGTCATATCCATGTGTAAAACTGTCATATCCATACGTAATACTGTCATATCCATGTGCAATACTGTCATATCCATACGCAATACTGTCATATCCATGTGCAATACTGTCATATCCATACGCAATACTGTCATATCCATGTGCAATACTGTCATATCCATGTGCAATAATGTCATATCCATACGCAATACTGTCATATCCATGTGCAATACTGTCATATCCATACACAATACTGTCATGTCCATACGCAATACTGTCATATCCATGGGCAATACTTTCATATCCATACGCAATACTGTCATATCCATGTGCAATACTGTCATATCCATGTGTAATACTGTCATATCCATACGCAATACTGTCATATCCATGTGCAATACTGTCATATCCATGTGTAATACTGTCATATCCATACGCAATACTGACATACCCATGTGTAATACTGTCATATCCATGTGTAATACTGTCATATCCATGTGCAATACTGTCATATCCATACGCAATACTGTCATATCCATACGCAGTGCTGTCATATCCATGTGCAATACTGTCATATCCATACGCAATACTGTCATATCCATATGTAATACTGTCATATCCATGTGCAATACTGTCATATCCATGTGTAATACTGTCATATCCATACGCAATACTGTCATATCCATGTACAATACTGTCATATCCATGTGTAATACTGTCATATCCATATGTAATACTGTCATGTCCATGTGCAATAATGTCATATCCATACGCAATACTGTCATATCCATGTGCAATACTGTCATATCCATACGCAATACTGTCATATCCATGTGCAATACTGTCATATCCATGTGCAATACTGTCATATCCATACACAATACTGTCATGTCCATACGCAATACTGTAATATCCATGGGCAATACTTTCATATCCATACGCAACACTGTCATATCCATGTGTAATACTGTCATATCCATGTGCAATACTCACATACCCATGTGCAATACTGACATACCCATGTGTAATACTGTCATATCCATGTGTAATACTGTCATATCCATGTGCAATACTGTCATACCCATGTGCAATACTATCATATCCATGTGCAATACTGTCATATCCATGTGTAATACTGTCATATCCATACGCAATACTGTCATATCCATGTGCAATACTGTCATATCCATACACAATACTGTCATATCCATGTGCAATACTGTCATATCCATGTGCAATAATGTCATATCCATACGCAATACTGTCATATCCATGTGCAATACTGTCATATCCATACACAATACTGTCATGTCCATACGCAATACTGTCATATCCATGGGCAATACTTTCATATCCATACGCAATACTGTCATATCCATGTGTAATACTGTCATATCCATGTGCAATACTCACATACCCATGTGCAATACTGACATACCCATGTGTAATACTGTCATATCCATGTGTAATACTGTCATATCCATGTGCAATACTGTCATACCCATGTGCAATACTATCATATCCATGTGCAATACTGTCATATCCATGTGTAATACTGTCATATCCATACACAATACTGTCATATTTATACACAATACTGTGATATCGATACTCAATACTGTCATATCCATGTGCAATACTGTCATATCCATACGCAAATCTTTCATATCCATACGCAATACTGTCATATCCATGTGCAATACTGTCATATCCATACGCAATACTGTCATATCCATTTGCAATACTGTCATATCCATGTGTAATACTGTCATATCCATACGCAAAACTGTCATATCCATGTGCAATACTGTCATATCCATACACAATACTGTCATATCCATACACAATACTGTCATATCCATACGCAATACTGTCATATCCATGTGCAATACTGTCATATCCATGTGTAATACTGTCATATCCATACGCAGTGCTGTCATATCCATGTACAATACTGTCATATCCATGTGTAATACTGTCATATCCATACGTAATACTGTCATATCCATGTGCAATACTGTCATAGCCATACGCAATACTGTCATATCCATACGCAATACTGTCATATCCATGTGCAATACTGTCATATCCATACGCAATACTGTCATATCCATGTGCAATACTGTTATATCCATGTGCAATACTGTCATATCCATACGCAATACTGTCATATCCATGTGCAATACTGTCAGATCCATACACAATACTGTCATGTCCATACGCAATACTGTCATATCCATGTGCAATACTGTCATATCCATACACAATACTGTCATGTCCATACGCAATACTGTAATATCCATGGGCAATACTTTCATATCCATACGCAATACTGTCATATCCATGTGTAATACTGTCATATCCATGTGCAATACTCACATACCCATGTGCAATACTGACATACCCATGTGTAATACTGTCATATCCATGTGTAATACTGTCATATCCATGTGCAATACTGTCATACCCATGTGCAATACTATCATATCCATGTGCAATACTGTCATATCCATGTGTAATACTGTCATATCCATACGCAATACTGTCATATCCATGTGCAATACTGTCATATCCATACACAATACTGTCATATCCATGTGCAATACTGTCATATCCATGTGCAATAATGTCATATCCATACGCAATACTGTCATATCCATGTGCAATACTGTCATATCCATACACAATACTGTCATGTCCATACGCAATACTGTCATATCCATGGGCAATACTTTCATATCCATACGCAATACTGTCATATCCATGTGTATTACTGTCATATCCATGTGCAATACTCACATACCCATGTGCAATACTGACATACCCATGTGTAATACTGTCATATCCATGTGTAATGCTGTCATATCCATGTGCAATACTGTCATACCCATGTGCAATACTATCATATCCATGTGCAATACTGTCATATCCATGTGTAATACTGTCATATCCATACACAATACTGTCATATTTATACACAATACTGTGATATCGATACGCAATACTGTCATATCCATGTGCAATACTGTCATATCCATACGCAAATCTTTCATATCCATACGCAATACTGTCATATCCATGTGCAATACTGTCATATCCATACGCAATACTGTCATATCCATGTGCAATACTGTCATATCCATGTGTAATACTGTCATATCCAAGTGTAATACTGTCATATCTATGTGCAATACTGTCATATCCATGTGCAATACTGTCATATCCATACGCAAAACTGTCATATCCATGTGCAATACTGTCATATCCATACACAATACTGTCATATCCATACACAATACTGTCATATCCATACGCAATACTGTCATATCCATGTGCAATACTGTCATATCCATGTGTAATACTGTCATATCCATACGCAATACTGTCATATCCATGTGTAATACTGTCATATCCATGTGCAATACTCACATACCCATGTGCAATACTGACATACCCATGTGCAATACTGTCATATCCATGTGGAATACTGTCATATCCATGTGTAATACTGTCATATCCATGTGCAATACTGTCACATCCATACACAATACTGTCATATCCATGTGCAATACTGTCATATCCATGTGCAATACTATCATATCCATGTGTAATACTGTCATATCCATACACAATACTGTCATATTTATACGCAATACTGTGATATCGATACGCAATACTGTCATATCCATACACAATACTGTCATATCCATGTGCAATACTGTCATATCCATACGCAATACTGTCATATCCATGTGCAATACTGTCATATCCATACGCAATACTGTCATCCATACGGAATACTGTCATATCCATGTGTAATACTGTCATATCCATACGCAATACTGTCATATCCATGTGTAATACTGTCATATCCATGTGCAATACTCACATACCCATGTGCAATACTGACATACCCATGTGTAATACTGTCATATCCATGTGTAATACTGTCATATCCATGTGCAATACTGTCATACCCATGTGCAATACTGTCATATCCATACGCAATACTGTCATATTTATACGCAATACTGTGATATCGATACGCAATACTGTCATATCCATGTGCAATACTGTCATATCCATACGCAAATCTGTCATATCCATACGCAATACTGTCATATCCATACGCAATACTGTCATCTGTCATATCCATACGCAATACTGTCATCTGTCATATCCATACGCAATACTGTCATATCCATGTGCAATACTCACATACCCATGTGCAATACTGACATACCCATGTGCAATACTGTCATATCCATGTGGAATACTGTCATATCCATGTGCAATACTGTCATATCCATGTGCAATACTGTCATATCCATACGCAATACTGTCATATCCATGTGCAATACTGTCATATCCATACGGAATACTGTCATATCCATGTGTAATACTGTCATATCCATGTGTAATACTGTCATATCCATGTGGAATACTGTCATATCCATGTGCAATACTGTCATATCCATGTGCAATACTGTCATATCCATACGGAATACTGTCATATCCATGTGTAATACTGTCATATCCCTGTGTAATACTGTCATATCCATGTGCAATACTGTCATATCCATACGCAATACTGTCATATCCATACGCAATACTGTCATATCCATGTGCAATACTGTCATATCCATGTGTAATACTGTCATATCCATATGTAATACTGTCATATCCATGTGCAATACTGTCATATCCATACGCAATACTGTCATATCCATACGCAATACTGTCATATCCATTTGCAATATTGTCATATCCATGCGCAATACTGTCATATCCATGTGCAATACTGTCATATCCATGTGCAATACTGTCATATCCATACGCAATACTGTCATATCCATACGCAGTGCTGTCATATCCATGTACAATACTGTCATATCCATGTGTAATACTGTCATATCCATATGTAATACTGTCATATAATGTGCAATACTGTCATATCCATACGCAATACTGTCATATCCATGTGCAATACTGTCATATCCATACGCAATACTGTCATATCCATGTGCAATACTGTCATATCCATGTGCAATAATGTCATATCCATACGCAATAATGTCATATCCATGTGCAATACTGTCATATCCATACACAATACTGTCATGTCCATACGCAATACTGTCATTTCCATGGGCAATACTTTCATATCCATACGCAATACTGTCATATCCATGTGCAATACTGTCATATCCATACGCAAAACTGTCATATCCATACACAATACTGTCATATCCATACACAATACTGTCATATCCATACGCAATACTGTCATATCCATGTGCAATACTGTCATATCCATACGGAATACTGTCATATCCATGTGTAATAATGTCATATCCATGTGTAATACTGTCATATCCATGTGCAATACTTTCATATCCATACGCAATACTGTCATATCCATACGCAATACTGTCATATCCATGTGCAATACTGTCATATCCATGTGTAATACTGTCATATCCATACGTAATACTGTCATATCCATGTGCAATACTGTCATATCCATACCCAATACTGTCATATCCATGTACAATACTGTCATATCCATGTGTAATACTGTCATATCCATACGTAATACTGTCAAATCCATGTGCAATACTGTCATATCCATACGCAATACTGTCATATCCATACGCAATACTGTCATATCCATGTGCAATACTGTCATATCCATACGCAATACTGTCATATCCATGTGCAATACTGTCATATCCATGTGCAATACTGTCATATCCATACGCAATACTGTCGTATCCATGTGCAATACTGTCATATCCATACACAGTACTGTCATGTCCATACGCAATACTGTCATATCCATGGGCAATACTTTCATATCCATACGCAATACTGTCATATCCATGTGCAATACTGTCATATCCATGTGTAATACTGTCATATCCATACGCAATACTGTCATATCCATGTGTAATACTGTCACATCCATGTGCAATACTCACATACCCATGTGCAATACTGACATACCCATGTGTAATACTGTCATATCCATGTGCAATACTGTCATATCCATACGCAATACTGTCATATCCATACGCAGTGCTGTCATATCCATGTACAATACTGTCATATCCATGTGTAATACTGTCATATCCATATGTAATACTGTCATATCCATGTGCAATAATGTCATATCCGTACGCAATACTGTCATATCCATGTGCAATACTGTCATATCCATGTGTAATACTGTCATATCCATACGCAATACTGTCATATCCATGTGTAATACTGTCATATCCATGTGCAATACTCACATACCCATGTGCAATACTGACATAACCATGTGCAATACTGTCATATCCATGTGGAATACTGTCATATCCATGTGTAATACTGTCATATCCATGTGCAATACTGTCACATCCATACAAAATACTGTCATATCCATGTGCAATACTGTCATATCCATGTGCAATACTATCATATCCATGTGTAATACTGTCATATCCTTACACAATACTGTCATATTTATACGCAATACTGTGATATCGATACGCAATACTGTCATATCCATACACAATACTGTCATATCCATGTGCAATACTGTCATATCCATACGCAATACTGTCATATCCATGTGCAATACTGTCATATCCATACGCAATACTGTCATCCATACGGAATACTGTCATATCCATGTGTAATACTGTCATATCCATACGCAATACTGTCATATCCATGTGTAATACTGTCATATCCATGTGCAATACTCACATACCCATGTGCAATACTGACATACCCATGTGTAATACTGTCATATCCATGTGTAATACTGTCATATCCATGTGCAATACTGTCATACCCATGTGCAATACTGTCATATCCATACGCAATACTGTCAAATTTATACGCAATACTGTGATATCGATACGCAATACTGTCATATCCATGTGCAATACTGTCATATCCATACGCAAATCTGTCATATCCATACGCAATACTGTCATATCCATACGCAATACTGTCATCTGTCATATCCATACGCAATACTGTCATCTGTCATATCCATACGCAATACTGTCATATCCATGTGCAATACTCACATACCCATGTGCAATACTGACATACCCATGTGCAATACTGTCATATCCATGTGGAATACTGTCATATCCATGTGCAATACTGTCATATCCATGTGCAATACTGTCATATCCATACGCAATACTGTCATATCCATGTGCAATACTGTCATATCCATACGGAATACTGTCATATCCATGTGTAATACTGTCATATCCATGTGTAATACTGTCATATCCATGTGGAATACTGTCATATCCATGTGCAATACTGTCATATCCATGTGCAATACTGTCATATCCATACGGAATACTGTCATATCCATGTGTAATACTGTCATATCCCTGTGTAATACTGTCATATCCATGTGCAATACTGTCATATCCATACGCAATACTGTCATATCCATACGCAATACTGTCATATCCATGTGCAATACTGTCATATCCATGTGTAATACTGTCATATCCATATGTAATACTGTCATATCCATGTGCAATACTGTCATATCCATACGCAATACTGTCATATCCATACGCAATACTGTCATATCCATTTGCAATATTGTCATATCCATGCGCAATACTGTCATATCCATGTGCAATACTGTCATATCCATGTGCAATACTGTCATATCCATACGCAATACTGTCATATCCATACGCAGTGCTGTCATATCCATGTACAATACTGTCATATCCATGTGTAATACTGTCATATCCATATGTAATACTGTCATATAATGTGCAATACTGTCATATCCATACGCAATACTGTCATATCCATGTGCAATACTGTCATATCCATACGCAATACTGTCATATCCATGTGCAATACTGTCATATCCATGTGCAATAATGTCATATCCATACGCAATAATGTCATATCCATGTGCAATACTGTCATATCCATACACAATACTGTCATGTCCATACGCAATACTGTCATTTCCATGGGCAATACTTTCATATCCATACGCAATACTGTCATATCCATGTGCAATACTGTCATATCCATACGCAAAACTATCATATCCATACACAATACTGTCATATCCATACACATTACTGTCATATCCATACACAATACTGTCATATCCATACGCAATACTGTCATATCCATGTGCAATACTGTCATATCCATACGGAATACTGTCATATCCATGTGTAATAATGTCATATCCATGTGTAATACTGTCATATCCATGTGCAATACTTTCATATCCATACGCAATACTGTCATATCCATACGCAATACTGTCATATCCATGTGCAATACTGTCATATCCATGTGTAATACTGTCATATCCATACGTAATACTGTCATATCCATGTGCAATACTGTCATATCCATACCCAATACTGTCATATCCATACGCAATACTGTCATATCCATGTGCAATACTGTCATATCCATACGCAATACTGTCATATCCATGTGCAATACTGTCATATCCATGTGCAATACTGTCATATCCATACGCAATACTGTCATATCCATACGCAGTGCTGTCATATCCATGTACAATACTGTCATATCCATGTGTAATACTGTCATATCCATACGTAATACTGTCAAATCCATGTGCAATACTGTCATATCCATACGCAATACTGTCATATCCATACGCAATACTGTCATATCCATGTGCAATACTGTCATATCCATACGCAATACTGTCATATCCATGTGCAATACTGTCATATCCATGTGCAATACTGTCATATCCATACGCAATACTGTCGTATCCATGTGCAATACTGTCATATCCATACACAGTACTGTCATGTCCATACGCAATACTGTCATATCCATGGGCAATACTTTCATATCCATACGCAATACTGTCATATCCATGTGCAATACTGTCATATCCATGTGTAATACTGTCATATCCATACGCAATACTGTCATATCCATGTGTAATACTGTCACATCCATGTGCAATACTCACATACCCATGTGCAATACTGACATACCCATGTGTAATACTGTCATATCCATGTGCAATACTGTCATATCCATACGCAATACTGTCATATCCATACGCAGTGCTGTCATATCCATGTACAATACTGTCATATCCATGTGTAATACTGTCATATCCATATGTAATACTGTCATATCCATGTGCAATAATGTCATATCCGTACGCAATACTGTCATATCCATGTGCAATACTGTCATATCCATGTGTAATACTGTCATATCCATACGCAATACTGTCATATCCATGTGTAATACTGTCATATCCATGTGCAATACTCACATACCCATGTGCAATACTGACATAACTATGTGCAATACTGTCATATCCATGTGGAATACTGTCATATCCATGTGTAATACTGTCATATCCATGTGCAATACTGTCACATCCATACAAAATACTGTCATATCCATGTGCAATACTGTCATATCCATGTGCAATACTATCATATCCATGTGTAATACTGTCATATCCTTACACAATACTGTCATATTTATACGCAATACTGTGATATCGATACGCAATACTGTCATATCCATACACAATACTGTCATATCCATGTGCAATACTGTCATATCCATACGCAATACTGTCATATCCATGTGCAATACTGTCATATCCATACGCAATACTGTCATCCATACGGAATACTGTCATATCCATGTGTAATACTGTCATATCCATACGCAATACTGTCATATCCATGTGTAATACTGTCATATCCATGTGCAATACTCACATACCCATGTGCAATACTGACATACCCATGTGTAATACTGTCATATCCATGTGTAATACTGTCATATCCATGTGCAATACTGTCATACCCATGTGCAATACTATCATATCCATGTGCAATACTGTCATATCATGTGTAATACTGTCATATCCATACGCAAATCTGTCATATCCATACGCAATACTGTCATATCCATACGCAATACTGTCATCTGTCATATCCATACGCAATACTGTCATCTGTCATATCCATACGCAATACTGTCATATCCATGTGCAATACTCACATACCCATGTGCAATACTGACATACCCATGTGCAATACTGTCATATCCATGTGGAATACTGTCATATCCATACGCAAATCTGTCATATCCATACGCAATACTGTCATATCCATACGCAATACTGTCATCTGTCATATCCATACGCAATACTGTCATCTGTCATATCCATACGCAATACTGTCATATCCATGTGCAATACTCACATACCCATGTGCAATACTGACATACCCATGTGCAATACTGACATACCCATGTGTAATACTGTCATATCCATGTGTAATACTGTCATATCCATGTGCAATACTGTCATACCCATGTGCAATACTATCATATCCATGTGCAATACTGTCATATCATGTGTAATACTGTCATATCCATACGCAAATCTGTCATATCCATACGCAATACTGTCATATCCATACGCAATACTGTCATCTGTCATATCCATACGCAATACTGTCATCTGTCATATCCATACGCAATACTGTCATATCCATGTGCAATACTCACATACCCATGTGCAATACTGACATACCCATGTGCAATACTGTCATATCCATACGCAAAACTGTCATATCCATGTGCAATACTGTCATATCCATACACAATACTGTCATATCCATACGCAATACTGTCATATCCATATGCAATACTGTCATATCCATACGGAATACTGTCATATCCATGTGTAATACTGTCATATCCATGTGTAATACTGTCATATCCATGTGCAATACTGTCATATCCATACGCAATACTGTCACATCCATACAAAATACTGTCATATCCATGTGCAATACTGTCATATCCATGTGCAATACTATCATATCCATGTGTAATACTGTCATATCCTTACACAATACTGTCATATTTATACGCAATACTGTGATATCGATACGCAATACTGTCATATCCATACACAATACTGTCATATCCATTTGCAATACTGTCATATCCATACGCAATACTGTCATATCCATGTGCAATACTAACATATCCATACGCAATACTGTCATCCATACGGAATACTGTCATATCCATGTGTAATACTGTCATATCCATACGCAATACTGTCATATCCATGTGTAATACTGTCATATCCATGTGCAATACTCACATACCCATGTGCAATACTGACATACCCATGTGTAATACTGTCATATCCATGTGTAATACTGTCATATCCATGTGCAATACTGTCATACCCATGTGCAATACTATCATATCCATGTGCAATACTGTCATATCATGTGTAATACTGTCATATCCATACGCAAATCTGTCATATCCATACGCAATACTGTCATATCCATACGCAATACTGTCATCTGTCATATCCATACGCAATACTGTCATCTGTCATATCCATACGCAATACTGTCATATCCATGTGCAATACTCACATACCCATGTGCAATACTGACATACCCATGTGCAATACTGTCATATCCATGTGGAATACTGTCATATCCATGTGCAATACTGTCATATCCATGTGCAATACTGTCATATCCATACGAAAAACTGTCATATCCATGTGCAATACTGTCATATCCATACACAATACTGTCATATCCATACGCAATACTGTCATATCCATGTGCAATACTGTCATATCCATACGGAATACTGTCATATCCATGTGTAATACTGTCATATCCATGTGTAATACTGTCATATCCATGTGCAATACTGTCATATCCATACGCAATACTGTCATATCCATACGCAATACTGTCATATCCATGTGTAATACTGTCATATCCATATGTAATACTGTCATATCCATGTGCAATACTGTCATATCCATGTGCAATACTGTCATATCCATACGCAATACTGTCATATCCATGTGCAATACTGTCATATCCATGTGCAATACTGTCATATCCATACGCAATACTGTCATATCCATACGCAGTGCTGTCATATCCATGTGCAATACTGTCATATCCATGTGTAATACTGTCATATCCATACGCAATACTGTCATATCCATACGCAATACTGTCATATCCATGTGCAATACTGTCATATCCATACGCAATACTGTCATATCCATGTGCAATACTGTCATATCCATGTGCAATACTGTCATATCCATACGCAATACTGTCATATCCATACGCAGTGCTGTCATATCCATGTACAATACTGTCATATCCATGTGTAATACTGTCATATCCATATGTAATACTGTCATATAATGTGCAATACTGTCATATCCATACGCAATACTGTCATATCCATGTGCAATACAGTCATATCCATACGCAATACTGTCATATCCATGTGCAATACTGTCATATCCATGTGCAATAATGTCATATCCATACGCAATAATGTCATATCCATGTGCAATACTGTCATATCCATACACAATACTGTCATGTCCATACGCAATACTGTCATTTCCATGGGCAATACTTTCATATCCATACGCAATACTGTCATATCCATGTGCAATACTGTCATATCCATACGCAAAACTGTCATATCCATACACAATACTGTCATATCCATACACATTACTGTCATATCCATACACAATACTGTCATATCCATACGCAATACTGTCATATCCATGTGCAATACTGTCATATCCATACGGAATACTGTCATATCCATGTGTAATAATGTCATATCCATGTGTAATACTGTCATATCCATGTGCAATACTTTCATATCCATACGCAATACTGTCATATCCATACGCAATACTGTCATATCCATGTGCAATACTGTCATATCCATGTGTAATACTGTCATATCCATACGTAATACTGTCATATCCATGTGCAATACTGTCATATCCATACCCAATACTGTCATATCCATACGCAATACTGTCATATCCATGTGCAATACTGTCATATCCATACGCAATACTGTCATATCCATGTGCAATACTGTCATATCCATGTGCAATACTGTCATATCCATACGCAATACTGTCATATCCATACGCAGTGCTGTCATATCCATGTACAATACTGTCATATCCATGTGTAATACTGTCATATCCATACGTAATACTGTCATATCCATGTGCAATACTGTCATATCCATACGCAATACTGTCATATCCATACGCAATACTGTCATATCCATGTGCAATACTGTCATATCCATAAGCAATACTGTTATATCCATGTGCAATACTGTCATATCCATGTGCAATACTGTCATATCAATACGCAATACTGTCGTATCCATGTGCAATACTGTCATATCCATACACAATACTGTCATGTCCATATGCAATACTGTCATATCCATGGGCAATACTTTCATATCCATACGCAATACTGTCATATCCATGTGCAATACTGTCATATCCATGTGTAATACTGTCATATCCATACGCAATACTGTCATATCCATGTGTAATACTGTCACATCCATGTGCAATACTCACATACCCATGTGCAATACTGACATACCCATGTGTAATACTGTCATATCCATGTGCAATACTGTCATATCCATACGCAATACTGTCATATCCATACGCAGTGCTGTCATATCCATGTACAATACTGTCATATCCATGTGTAATACTGTCATATCCATATGTAATACTGTCATATCCATGTGCAATAATGTCATATCCGTACGCAATACTGTCATATCCATGTGCAATACTGTCATATCCATACACAATACTGTCATGTCCATACGCAATACTGTCATATCCTTATGCAATACTGTCTTATCCATACACAATACTGTCATATCCATGTGGAATATTGTCATATCCATGTGTAATACTGTCATATCCATGTGCAATACTTTCATATCCATGTGCAATAATGTCATATCCATGTGTAATACTGTCATATCCATACACAATACTGTCTTATTTATACACAATACTGTGATATCGATACGCAATACTGTCATATCCATGTGCAATACTGTCATATCCATACGCAAATCTTTCATATCCATACGCAATACTGTCATATCCATGTGCAATACTGTCATATCCAAGTGTAATACTGTTATATCTATGTGCAATACTGTCATATCCATGTGCAATACTGTCATATCCATACGCAAAACTGTCATATCCATGTGCAATACTGTCATATCCATACACAATACTGTCATATCCATACACAATACTGTCATATCAATACGCAATACTGTCATATCCATGTGCAATACTGTCATATCCATGTGTAATACTGTCATATCCATACGCAATACTGTCATATCCATGTGCAATACTGTCATGTCCATACGCAATACTGTCATATCCATGGGCAATACTGTCATATCCATATGTAATACTGTCATATCCATGTGCAATACTGTCATATCCTTACGCAATACTGTCTTATCCATACGCAATACTGTCATATCCATGTGCAATACTGTCATATCCATTTGTAATACTGTCATATCCATGTGCAATACTTTCATATCCATGTGCAATAATGTCATATCCATACGCAATACTGTCATATCCATGTGCAATACTGTCATATCCATACACAATACTGTCATATCCATACGCAATACTGTCATATCCATGTGCAATACTGTCATATCCATACGCAATACTGTCATATCCATACGCAATACTGTCATATCCATGTAAAATAGTGTCATATCCATGTGTAATACTGTCATATCCAAGTGTAATACTGTCATATCCATGTGCAATACTGTCATATCCATGTGCAATACTGTCATATCCATACGCAAAACTGTCATATCCATGTGCAATACTGTGATATCCATACACAATACTGTCATATCCATACACAATACTGTCATATCCATGTGCAATACTGTCATATCCATACGGAATACTGTCATATCCATGTGTAATACTGTCATATCCATGTGCAATACTGTCATATCCATACGCAATACTGTCATATCCATACGCAATACTGTCATATCCATGTGCAATACTGTCATATCCATGTGTAATACTGTCATATCCATATGTAATACTGTCATATCCATGTGCAATACTGTCATATCCATACGCAATACTGTCATATCCATACGCAATACTGTCATATCCATGTGCAATACTGTCATATCCATACGCAATACTGTCATATCCATGTGAGATACTGTCATATCCATACGCAATACTGTCATATCCATACGCAGTGCTGTCATATCCATGTACAATACTGTCATATCCATGTGTAATACTGTCATATAATGTGCAATACTGTCATATCCATACGCAATACTGTCATATCCATACGCAATACTGTCATATCCATGTGCAATACTGTCATATCCATACGCAATACTGTCATATCCATGTGCAATACTGTCATATCCATGTGCAATAATGTCATATCCATACGCAATACTGTCATATCCATGTGCAATACTGTCATATCCATACACAATACTGTCATGTCCATACGCAATACTGTCATATCCATGGGCAATACTGTCATATCCATACGCAATACTGTTATATCCATACGCAATACTGTCATATCCATGTGCAATACTGTCATATCCATACGCAATACTGTCATATCCATGTGCAATACTGTCATATCCATGTGCAATAATGTCATATCCATACGCAGTACTGTCATATCCATGTGCAATACTGTCATATCCATACACAATACTGTCATGTCCATACGCAATACTGTCATTTCCATGGGCAATACTTCCATATCCATACGCAATACTGTCATATCCATGTGCAATACTGTCATATCCATACGCAAAACTGTCATATCCATACACAATACTGTCATATCCATACACAATACTGTCATATCCATAGACAATACTGTCATATCCATACGCAATACTGTCATATCCATGTGCAATACTGTCATATCCATACGGAATACTGTCATATCCATGTGTAATAATGTCATATCCATGTGTAATACTGTCATATCCATACGCAAATCTGTCATATCCATACGCAATACTGTCATATCCATATGCAATACTGTCATATCCATACACAATACTGTCATATCCATACAATATACTGTCATATCCATACACAATACTGTCATATCCATACGCAATACTGTCATATCCATGTGCAATACTGTCATATCCATACGGAATACTGTCATATCCATGTGTAATACTGTCATATCCATGTGCAATACTGTCATATCCATACGCAATACTGTCATATCCATACGCAATACTGTCATATCCATGTGCAATACTGTCATATCCATGTGTAATACTGTCATATCCATATGTAATACTGTCATATCCATGTGCAATACTGTCATATCCATACGCAATACTGTCATATCCATACGCAATACTGTCATATCCATGTGCAATACTGTCATATCCATACGCAATACTGTCATATCCATGTGCAATACTGTCATATCCATACGCAATACTGTCATATCCATACGCGGTGCTGTCATATCCATGTACAATACTGTCATATCCATGTGTAATACTGTCATATCCATATGTAATACTGTCATATAATGTGCAATACTGTCATATCCATACGCAATACTGTCATATCCATACGCAATACTGTCATATCCATGTGCAATACTGTCATATCCATACGCAATACTGTCATATCCATGTGCAATACTGTCATATCCATGTGCAATAATGTCATATCCATACGCAATACTGTCATATCCATGTGCAATACTGTCATATCCATACACAATACTGTCATGTCCATACGCAATACTGTCATATCCATGGGCAATACTGTCATATCCATACGCAATACTGTTATATCCATACGCAATACTGTCATATCCATGTGCAATACTGTCATATCCATACGCAATACTGTCATATCCATGTGCAATACTGTCATATCCATGTGCAATAATGTCATATCCATACGCAGTACTGTCATATCCATGTGCAATACTGTCATATCCATACACAATACTGTCATGTCCATACGCAATACTGTCATTTCCATGGGCAATACTTTCATATCCATACGCAATACTGTCATATCCATGTGCAATACTGTCATATCCATACGCAAAACTGTCATATCCATACACAATACTGTCATATCCATACACAATACTGTCATATCCATACACAATACTGTCATATCCATACGCAATACTGTCATATCCATGTGCAATACTGTCATATCCATACGGAATCTTGTCATATCCATGTGTAATAATGTCATATCCATGTGTAATACTGTCATATCCATGTGCAATACTTTCATATCCATACGCAATACTGTCATATCCATATGCAATACTGTCATATCCATGTGCAATACTGTCATATCCATGTGTAATACTGTCATATCCATATGTAATACTGTCATATCCATGTGCAATACTGTCATATCCATACCCAATACTGTCATATCCATACGCAATACTGTCATATCCATGTGCAATACTGTCATATCCATACGGAATACTGTCATATCCATGTGTAATAATGTCATATCCATGTGTAATACTGTCATATCCATGTGCAATACTGTCATATCCATACACAATACTGTCATATCCATACGCAATACTGTCATATCCATGTGCAATACTGTCATATCCATACGGAATACTGTCATATCCATGTGTAATAATGTCATATCCATGTGTAATACTGTCATATCCATGTGCAATACTTTCATATCCATACGCAATACTGTCATATCCATGTGCAATACTGTCATATCCATGTGCAATACTGTCATATCCATGTGTAATACTGTCATATCCATATGTAATACTGTCATATCCATGTGCAATACTGTCATATCCATACCCAATACTGTCATATCCATACGCAATACTGTCATATCCATGTGCAATACTGTCATATCCATACGCAATACTATCATATCCATGTGCAATACTGTCATATCCATGTGCAATACTGTCATATCCATACCCAATACTGTCATATCCATACGCAGTGCTGTCATATCCATGTACAATACTGTCATATCCATGTGTAATACTGTCATATCCATACGTAATACTGTCATATCCATGTGCAATACTGTCATATCCATACGCAATACTGTCATATCCATACGCAATACTGTCATATCCATGTGCAATACTGTCATATCCATACGCAATACTGTCATATTCATGTGCAATACTGTCATATCCATGTGCAATACTGTCATATCCATACGCAATACTGTCATATCCATGTGCAATACTGTCATATCCATACACAATACTGTCATGTCCATACGCAATACTGTCATATCCATGGGCAATACTTTCATATCCATACGCAATACTGTCATATCCATGTGCAATACTGTCATATCCATGTGTAATACTGTCATATCCATACGCAATACTGTCATATCCATGTGTAATACTGTCACATCCATGTGCAATACTCACATACCCATGTGCAATACTGACATACCCATGTGTAATACTGTCATATCCATATGTAATACTGTCATATCCATGTGCAATACTGTCATATCCATACGCAATACTGTCATATCCATATGCAATACTGTCATATCCATGTGCAATACTGTCATATCCATACGCAATACTGTCATATCCATGTGCAATACTGTCATATCCATGTGCAATAATGTCATATCCGTACGCAATACTGTCATATCCATGTGCAATACTGTAATATCCATACACAATACTGTCATGTCCATACGCAATACTGTCATATCCATGGGCAATACTTTCATATCCATACGCTATACTGTCATATCCATGTGCAATACTGTCATATCCATGTGTAATACTGTCATATCCATACGCAATACTGTCATATCCATGTGTAATACTGTCATATCCATGTGCAATACTCACATACCCATGTGCAATACTGACATACCCATGTGTAATACTGTCATATCCATGTGTAATACTGTCATATTCATGTGCAATACTGTCATAGCCATACGCAATACTGTCATATCCATGTGCAATACTGTCATATCCATGTGCAATACTGTCATATCCATGTGCAATACTGTCATATCCATGTGTAATACTGTCATATCCATACGCAGTGCTGTCATATCCAAGTACAATACTGTCATATCCATGTGTAATACTGTCATATCCATATGTAATACTGTCATGTCCATGTGCAATACTGTCATATCCATACGCAATACTGTCATATCCATGTGCAATACTGTCATATCCATGTGCAATAATGTCATATCCATACGCAATACTGTCATTTCCATGGGCAATACTTTCATATCCATACGCAATACTGTCATATCCATGTGCAATACTGTCATATCCATACGCAAAACTGTCATATCCATACACAATACTGTCATATCCATGTGCAATACTGTCATATCCATGTGTAATACTGTCATATCCATACGCAATACTGTCATATCCATGTGTAATACTGTCACATCCATGTGCAATACTCACATACCCATGTGCAATACTGACATACCCATGTGTAATACTGTCATATCCATGTGCAATACTGTCATATCCATGTGGAATACTGTCATATCCATGTGTAATACTGTCATATCCATGTGCAATACTGTCACATCCATACACAATACTGTCATATCCATGTGCAATACTGTCATATCCATGTGCAATACTATCATATCCATGTGTAATACTGTCATATCCATACACAATACTGTCATATTTATACGCAATACTGTGATATCGATACGCAATACTGTCATATCCATACACAATACTGTCATATCCATGTGCAATACTGTCATATCCATACGCAATACTGTCATATCCATGTGCAATACTGTCATATCCATACGCAATACTGTCATCCATACGGAATACTGTCATATCCATGTGTAATACTGTCATATCCATACGCAATACTGTCATATCCATGTGTAATACTGTCATATCCATGTGCAATACTCACATACCCATGTGCAATACTGACATACCCATGTGTAATACTGTCATATCCATGTGTAATACTGTCATATCCATGTGCAATACTGTCATACCCATGTGCAATACTATCATATCCATGTGCAATACTGTCATATCATGTGTAATACTGTCACATCCATACACAATACTGTCATATTTATACGCAATACTGTGATATCGATACGCAATACTGTCATATCCATGTGCAATACTGTCATATCCATACGCAAATCTGTCATATCCACACGCAATACTGTCATATCCATACGCAATACTGTCATCTGTCATATCCATACGCAATACTGTCATCTGTCATATCCATACGCAATACTGTCATATCCATGTGCAATAGTCACATACCCATGGGCAATACTGACATACCCATGTGCAATACTGTCATATCCATGTGGAATACTGTCATATCCATGTGCAATACTGTCATATCCATGTGCAATACTGTCATATCCATACGCAAAACTGTCATATCCATGTGCAATACTGTCATATCCATACACAATACTGTCATATCCATACAATATACTGTCATATCCATACACAATACTGTCATATCCATACGCAATACTGTCATATCCATGTGCAATACTGTCATATCCATACGGAATACTGTCATATCCATGTGTAATATTGTCATATCCATGTGTAATACTGTCATATCCATGTGCAATACTGTCATATCCATACGCAATACTGTCATATCCATACGCAATACTGTCATATCCATGTGCAATACTGTCATATCCATGTGTAATACTGTCATATCCATATGTAATACTGTCATATCCATGTGCAATACTGTCATATCCATACGCAATACTGTCATATCCATACGCAATACTGTCATATCCATACGCAATACTGTCATATCCATACGCAATACTGTCATATCCATGTGCAATACTGTCATATCCATGTGTAATACTGTCATATCCATACGTAATACTGTCATATCCATGTGCAATACTGTCATATCCATACCCAATACTGTCATATCCATACGCAATACTGTCATATCCATGTGCAATACTGTCATATCCATACGCAATACTGTCATATCCATGTGCAATACTGTCATATCCATGTGCAATACTGTCATATCCATACGCAATACTGTCATATCCATACGCAGTGCTGTCATATCCATGTACAATACTGTCATATCCATGTGTAATACTGTCATATCCATACGTAATACTGTCATATCCATGTGCAATACTGTCATATCCATGTGCAATACTGTCATATCCATACCCAATACTGTCATATCCATACGCAATACTGTCATATCCATGTGCAATACTGTCATATCCATACGCAATACTGTCATATCCATGTGCAATACTGTCATATCCATGTGCAATACTGTCATATCCATACGCAATACTGTCATATCCATACGCAGTGCTGTCATATCCATGTACAATACTGTCATATCCATGTGTAATACTGTCATATCCATACGTAATACTGTCATATCCATGTGCAATACTGTCATATCCATACGCAATACTGTCATATCCATACGCAATACTGTCATATCCATGTGCAATACTGTCATATCCATAGGCAATACTGACATATCCATGTGCAATACTGTCATATCCATGTGCAATACTGTCATATCCATACGCAATACTGTCGTATCCATGTGCAATACTGTCATATCCATACACAATACTGTCATGTCCATACGCAATACTGTCATATCCATGGGCAATACTTTCATATCCATACGCAATACTGTCATATCCATGTGCAATACTCACATACCCATGTGCAATACTGACATACCCATGTGCAATACTGTCATATCCATGTGGAATACTGTCATATCCATGTGTAATACTGTCATATCCATGTGCAATACTGTCACATCCATACACAATACTGTCATATCCATGTGCAATACTGTCATATCCATGTGCAATACTATCATATCCATGTGTAATACTGTCATATCCATACACAATACTGTCATATTTATACGCAATACTGTGATATCGATACGCAATACTGTCATATCCATACACAATACTGTCATATCCATGTGCAATACTGTCATATCCATACGCAATACTGTCATATCCATGTGCAATACTGTCATATCCATACGCAATACTGTCATCCATACGGAATACTGTCATATCCATGTGTAATACTGTCATATCCATACGCAATACTGTCATATCCATGTGTAATACTGTCATATCCATGTGCAATACTCACATACCCATGTGCAATACTGACATACCCATGTGTAATACTGTCATATCCATGTGTAATACTGTCATATCCATGTGCAATACTGTCATACCCATGTGCAATACTATCATATCCATGTGCAATACTGTCATATCATGTGTAATACTGTCATATCCATACACAATACTGTCATATTTATACGCAATACTGTGATATCGATACGCAATACTGTCATATCCATGTGCAATACTGTCATATCCATACGCAAATCTGTCATATCCATACGCAATACTGTCATATCCATACGCAATACTGTCATCTGTCATATCCATACGCAATACTGTCATCTGTCATATCCATACGCAATACTGTCATATCCATGTGCAATACTCACATACCCATGGGCAATACTGACATACCCATGTGCAATACTGTCATATCCATGTGGAATACTGTCATATCCATGTGCAATACTGTCATATCCATGTGCAATACTGTCATATCCATACGCAAAACTGTCATATCCATGTGCAATACTGTCATATCCATACACAATACTGTCATATCCATACGCAATACTGTCATATCCATACACAATACTGTCATATCCATACGCAATACTGTCATATCCATGTGCAATACTGTCATATCCATACGGAATACTGTCATATCCATGTGTAATACTGTCATATCCATGTGTAATAATGTCATATCCATGTGCAATACTGTCATATCCATACACAATACTGTCATATCCATACGCAATACTGTCATATCCATGTGCAATACTGTCATATCCATGTGTAATACTGTCATATCCATATGTAATACTGTCATATCCATGTGCAATACTGTCATATCCATACGCAATACTGTCATATCCATACGCAATACTGTCATATCCATGTGCAATACTGTCGTATCCATACGCAATACTTTCATATCCATGTGCAATACTGTCATATCCATGTGCAATACTGTCATATCCATACGCAATACTGTCATATCCATACGCAGTGCTGTCATATCCATGTACAATACTGTCATATCCATGTGTAATACTGTCATATCCATATGTAATACTGTCATATAATGTGCAATACTGTCATATCCATACGCAATACTGTCATATCCATGTGCAATACTGTCATATCCATACGCAATACTGTCATATCCATGTGCAATACTGTCATATCCATGTGCAATTATGTCATATCCATACGCAATAATGTCATATCCATGTGCAATACTGTCATATCCATGTGCAATACTGTCATATCCATACGCAAAACTGTCATATCCATACACAATACTGTCATATCCATACACATTACTGTCATATCCATACACAATACTGTCATATCCATACGCAATACTGTCGTATCCATGTGCAATACTGTCATATCCATACGGAATACTGTCATATCCATGTGTAATAATGTCATATCCATGTGTAATACTGTCATATCCATGTGCAATACTTTCATATCCATACGCAATACTGTCATATCCATACGCAATACTGTCATATCCATGTGCAATACTGTCATATCCATGTGTAATACTGTCATATCCATACGTAATACTGTCATATCCATGTGCAATACTGTCATATCCATACCCAATACTGTCATATCCATACGCAATACTGTCATATCCATGTGCAATACTGTCATATCCATACACAATACTGTCATATCCATGTGCAATACTGTCATATCCATGTGCAATACTGTCATATCCATACGCAATACTGTCATATCCATACGCAGTGCTGTCATATCCATGTACAATACTGTCATATCCATGTGTAATACTGTCATATCCATGTGCAATACTGTCATATCCATACGCAATACTGTCGTATCCATGTGCAATACTGTCATATCCATACACAATACTGTCATGTCCATACGCAATACTGTCATATCCATGGGCAATACTTTCATATCCATACGCAATACTGTCATATCCATGTGCAATACTGTCATATCCATACGCAATACTGTCATATCCATACGCAATACTGTCATATCCATGTGCAATACTGTCATATCCATACGCAATACTGTCATATCCATGTGCAATACTGTCATATCCATGTGCAATACTGTCATATCCATACGCAATACTGTCATATCCATACGCAGTGCTGTCATATCCATGTACAATACTGTCATATCCATGTGTAATACTGTCATATCCATATGTAATACTGTCATATAATGTGCAATACTGTCATATCCATACGCAATACTGTCATATCCATGTGCAATACTGTCATATCCATACGCAATACTGTCATATCCATGTGCAATACTGTCATATCCATGTGCAATTTTGTCATATCCATACGCAATAATGTCATATCCATGTGCAATACTGTCATATCCATACACAATACTGTCATGTCCATACGCAATACTGTCATTTCCATGGGCAATACTTTCATATCCATACGCAATACTGTCATATCCATGTGCAATACTGTCATATCCATACGCAAAACTGTCACATCCATACACAATACTGTCATATCCATACACATTACTGTCATATCCATACACAATACTGTCATATCCATACGCAATACTGTCATATCCATGTGCAATACTGTCATATCCATACGGAATACTGTCATATCCATGTGTAATAATGTCATATCCATGTGTAATACTGTCATATCCATGTGCAATACTTTCATATCCATACGCAATACTGTCATATCCATACGCAATACTGTCATATCCATGTGCAATACTGTCATATCCATGTGTAATACTGTCATATCCATACGTAATACTGTCATATCCATGTGCAATACTGTCATATCCATACCCAATACTGTCTTATCCATACGCAATACTGTCATATCCATGTGCAATACTGTCATATCCATACGCAATACTGTCATATCCATGTGCAATACTGTCATATCCATGTGCAATACTGTCATATCCATACGCAATACTGTCATATCCATACGCAGTGCTGTCATATCCATGTACAATACTGTCATATCCATGTGTAATACTGTCATATCCATGTGCAATACTGTCATATCCATACACAATACTGTCATATCCATGTGCAATACTGTCATATCCATACGCAATACTGTCATCCATACGGAATACTGTCATATCCATGTGTAATACTGTCATATCCATACGCAATACTGTCATATCCATGTGTAATACTGTCATATCCATGTGCAATACTCACATACCCATGTGCAATACTGACATACCCATGTGTAATACTGTCATATCCATTTGTAATACTGTCATATCCATGTGCAATACTGTCATACCCATGTGTAATACTGTCATATCCATGTGCAATACTCACATACCCATGTGCAATACTGACATACCCATGTGTAATACTGTCATATCCATGTGTAATACTGTCATATCCATGTGCAATACTGTCATACCCATGTGCAATACTATCATATCCATGTGCAATACTGTCATATCATGTGTAATACTGTCATATCCATACACAATACTCTCATATTTATACGCAATACTGTGATATCGATACGCAATACTGTCATATCCATGTGCAATACTGTCATATCCATACGCAAATCTGTCATATCCATACGCAATACTGTCATATCCATACGCAATACTGTCATCTGTCATATCCATACGCAATACTGTCATCTGTCATATCCATATGCAATACTGTCATATCCATGTGCAATACTCACATACCCATGGGCAATACTGACATACCCATGTGCAATACTGTCATATCCATGTGGAATACTGTCATATCCATGTGCAATACTGTCATATCCATACGCAAAACTGTCATATCCATGTGCAATACTGTCATATCCATACACAATACTGTCATATCCATACGCAATACTGTCATATCCATACACAATACTGTCATATCCATACGCAATACTGTCATATCCATGTGCAATACTGTCATATCCATACGGAATACTGTCATATCCATGTGTAATACTGTCATATCCATGTGTAATACTGTCATATCCATGTGCAATACTGTCATATCCATACGCAATACTGTCATATCCATACGCAATACTGTCATATCCATGTGCAATACTGTCATATCCATGTGTAATACTGTCATATCCATATGTAATACTGTCATATCCATGTGCAATACTGTCATATCCATACGCAATACTGTCATATACATACGCAATACTGTCATATCCATGTGCAATACTGTCATATCATGTGTAATACTGTCATATCCATACACAATACTCTCATATTTATACGCAATACTGTGATATCGATACGCAATACTGTCATATCCATGTGCAATACTGTCATATCCATACGCAAATCTGTCATATCCATACGCAATACTGTCATATCCATACGCAATACTGTCATCTGTCATATCCATACGCAATACTGTCATCTGTCATATCCATATGCAATACTGTCATATCCATGTGCAATACTCACATACCCATGGGCAATACTGACATACCCATGTGCAATACTGTCATATCCATGTGGAATACTGTCATATCCATGTGCAATACTGTCATATCCATACGCAAAACTGTCATATCCATGTGCAATACTGTCATATCCATACACAATACTGTCATATCCATACGCAATACTGTCATATCCATACACAATACTGTCATATCCATACGCAATACTGTCATATCCATGTGCAATACTGTCATATCCATACGGAATACTGTCATATCCATGTGTAATACTGTCATATCCATGTGTAATACTGTCATATCCATGTGCAATACTGTCATATCCATACGCAATACTGTCATATCCATACGCAATACTGTCATATCCATGTGCAATACTGTCATATCCATGTGTAATACTGTCATATCCATATGTAATACTGTCATATCCATGTGCAATACTGTCATATCCATACGCAATACTGTCATATACATACGCAATACTGTCATATCCATGTGCAATACTGTCATATCCATACGCAATACTGTCATATCCATGTGCAATACTGTCATATCCATGTGCAATACTGTCATATCCATACGCAATACTGTCATATCCATACGCAGTGCTGTCATATCCATGTACAATACTGTCATATCCATGTGTAATACTGTCATATCCATATGTAATACTGTCATATAATGTGCAATACTGTCATATCCATACGCAATACTGTCATATCCATGTGCAATACTGTCATATCCATACGCAATACTGTCATATCCATGTGCAATACTGTCATATCCATGTGTAATACTGTCATATCCATATGTAATACTGTCATATCCATGTGCAATACTGTCATATCCATACGCAGTACTGTCATATCCATACGCAATACTGTCATATCCATGTGCAATACTGTCATATCCATACACAATACTGTCATATCCATACACATTACTGTCATATCCATACACAATACTGTCATATCCATACGCAATACTGTCATATCCATGTGCAATACTGTCATATCCATACGGAATACTGTCATATCCATGTGTAATAATGTCATATCCATGTGTAATACTGTCATATCCATGTGCAATACTTTCATATCCATACGCAATACTGTCATATCCATACGCAATACTGTCATATCCATGTGCAATACTGTCATATCCATGTGTAATACTGTCATATCCATACGTAATACTGTCATATCCATGTGCAATACTGTCATATCCATACCCAATACTGTCATATCCATACGCAATACTGTCATATCCATGTGCAATACTGTCATATCCATACGCAATACTGTCATATCCATGTGCAATACTGTCATATCCATGTGCAATACTGTCATATCCATACGCAATACTGTCATATCCACACGCAGTGCTGTCATATCCATACACAATACTGTCATATCCATGTGTAATACTGTCATATCCATGTGCAATACTGTCATATCCATACACAATACTGTCATATCCATGTGCAATACTGTCATATCCATACGCAATACTGTCATCCATACGGAATACTGTCATATCCATGTGTAATACTGTCATATCCATACGCAATACTGTCATATCCATGTGTAATACTGTCATATCCATGTGCAATACTCACATACCCATGTGCAATACTGACATACCCATGTGTAATACTGTCATATCCATGTGTAATACTGTCATATCCATGTGCAATACTGTCATACCCATGTGCAATACTATCATATCCATGTGCAATACTGTCATATCATGTGTAATACTGTCATATCCATACACAATACTGTCATATTTATACGCAATACTGTGATATCGATACGCAATACTGTCATATCCATGTGCAATACTGTCATATCCATACGCAAATCTGTCATATCCATACGCAATACTGTCATATCCATACGCAATACTGTCATCTGTCATATCCATACGCAATACTGTCATCTGTCATATCCATACGCAATACTGTCATATCCATACGCAATACTGTCATATCCATGTGCAATACTGTCATATCCATACGCAATACTGTCATATCCATGTGCAATACTGTCATATCCATGTGCAATACTGTCATATCCATACGCAATACTGTCATATCCACACGCAGTGCTGTCATATCCATACACAATACTGTCATATCCATGTGTAATACTGTCATATCCATGTGCAATACTGTCATATCCATACACAATACTGTCATATCCATGTGCAATACTGTCATATCCATACGCAATACTGTCATCCATACGGAATACTGTCATATCCATGTGTAATACTGTCATATCCATACGCAATACTGTCATATCCATGTGTAATACTGTCATATCCATGTGCAATACTCACATACCCATGTGCAATACTGACATACCCATGTGTAATACTGTCATATCCATGTGCAATACTCACATACCCATGGGCAATACTGACATACCCATGTGCAATACTGTCATATCCATGTGGAATACTGTCATATCCATGTGCAATACTGTCATATCCATGTGCAATACTGTCATATCCATACGCAAAACTGTCATATCCATGTGCAATACTGTCATATCCATACACAATACTGTCATATCCATACGCAATACTGTCATATCCATACACAATACTGTCATATCCATACGCAATACTGTCATATCCATGTGCAATACTGTCATATCCATACGGAATACTGTCATATCCATGTGTAATACTGTCATATCCATGTGTAATACTGTCATATCCATGTGCAATACTGTCATATCCATACGCAATACTGTCATATCCATACGCAATACTGTCATATCCATGTGCAATACTGTCATATCCATGTGTAATACTGTCATATCCATATGTAATACTGTCATATCCATGTGCAATACTGTCATATCCATGTGTAATACTGTCATATCCATACGCAATACTGTCATATCCATGTGTAATACTGTCATATCCATGTGCAATACTCACATACCCATGTGCAATACTGACATACCCATGTGTAATACTGTCATATCCATGTGTAATGCTGTCATATCCATGTGCAATACTGTCATACCCATGTGCAATACTATCATATCCATGTGCAATACTGTCATATCATGTGTAATACTGTCATATCCATACACAATACTGTCATATTTATACGCAATACTGTGATATCGATACGCAATACTGTCATATCCATGTGCAATACTGTCATATCCATACGCAAATCTGTCATATCCATACGCAATACTGTCATATCCATACGCAATACTGTCATCTGTCATATCCATACGCAATACTGTCATCTGTCATATCCATACGCAATACTGTCATATCCATACGCAATACTGTCATATCCATGTGCAATACTGTCATATCCATACGCAATACTGTCATATCCATGTGCAATACTGTCATATCCATGTGCAATACTGTCATATCCATACGCAATACTGTCATATCCACACGCAGTGCTGTCATATCCATACACAATACTGTCATATCCATGTGTAATACTGTCATATCCATGTGCAATACTGTCATATCCATACACAATACTGTCATATCCATGTGCAATACTGTCATATCCATACGCAATACTGTCATCCATACGGAATACTGTCATATCCATGTGTAATACTGTCATATCCATACGCAATACTGTCATATCCATGTGTAATACTGTCATATCCATGTGCAATACTCACATACCCATGTGCAATACTGACATACCCATGTGTAATACTGTCATATCCATGTGCAATACTCACATACCCATGGGCAATACTGACATACCCATGTGCAATACTGTCATATCCATGTGGAATACTGTCATATCCATGTGCAATACTGTCATATCCATGTGCAATACTGTCATATCCATACGCAAAACTGTCATATCCATGTGCAATACTGTCATATCCATACACAATACTGTCATATCCATACGCAATACTGTCATATCCATACACAATACTGTCATATCCATACGCAATAATGTCATATCCATGTGCAATACTGTCATATCCATACGGAATACTGTCATATCCATGTGTAATACTGTCATATCCATGTGTAATACTGTCATATCCATGTGCAATACTGTCATATCCATACGCAATACTGTCATATCCATACGCAATACTGTCATATCCATGTGCAATACTGTCATATCCATGTGTAATACTGTCATATCCATATGTAATACTGTCATATCCATGTGCAATACTGTCATATCCATACGCAATACTGTCATATCCATACGCAATACTGTCATATCCATGTGCAATACTGTCATATCCATACGCAATACTGTCATATCCATGTGCAATACTGTCATATCCATGTGCAATACTGTCATATCCATACGCAATACTGTCATATCCATACGCAGTGCTGTCATATCCATGTACAATACTGTCATATCCATGTGTAATACTGTCATATCCATATGTAATACTGTCATATAATGTGCAATACTGTCATATCCATACGCAATACTGTCATATCCATGTGCAATACTGTCATATCCATACGCAATACTGTCATATCCATGTGCAATACTGTCATATCCATGTGCAATTATGTCATATCCATACGCAATAATGTCATATCCATGTGCAATACTGTCATATCCATACACAATACTGTCATGTCCATACGCAATACTGTCATTTCCATGGGCAATACTTTCATATCCATACGCAATACTGTCATATCCATGTGCAATACTGTCATATCCATACGCAAAACTGTCATATCCATACACAATACTGTCATATCCATACACATTACTGTCATATCCATACGCAATACTGTCATATCCATACGCAATACTGTCATATCCATGTGCAATACTGTCATATCCATACGGAATACTGTCATATCCATGTGTAATAATGTCATATCCATGTGTAATACTGTCATATCCATGTGCAATACTTTCATATCCATACGCAATAATGTCATATCCATACGCAATACTGTCATATCCATGTGCAATACTGTCATATCCATGTGTAATACTGTCATATCCATACGTAATACTGTCATATCCATGTGCAATACTGTCATATCCATACCCAATACTGTCATATCCATACGCAATACTGTCATATCCATGTGCAATACTGTCATATCCATACGCAATACTGTCATATCCATGTGCAATACTGTCATATCCATGTGCAATACTGTCATATCCATACGCAATACTGTCATATCCATACGCAGTGCTGTCATATCCATGTACAATACTGTCATATCCATGTGTAATACTGTCATATCCATGTGCAATACTGTCATATCCATACGCAATACTGTCGTATCCATGTGCAATACTGTCATATCCATACACAATACTGTCATGTCCATACGCAATACTGTCATATCCATGGGCAATACTTTCATATCCATACGCAATACTGTCATATCCATGTGCAATACTGTCATATCCATGTGTAATACTGTCATATCCATACGCAATACTGTCATATCCATGTGTAATACTGTCACATCCATGTGCAATACTCACATACCCATGTGCAATACTGACATACCCATGTGTAATACTGTCATATCCATACGCAGTGCTGTCATATCCATGTACAATACTGTCATATCCATGTGTAATACTGTCATATCCATATTTAATACTGTCATATCCATGTGCAATAATGTCATATCCGTACGCAATACTGTCATATCCATGTGCAATACTGTCATATCCATACACAATACTGTCATGTCCATACGCAATACTGTCATATCCTTACGCAATACTGTCATATCCATACAATATACTGTCATATCCATGCGCAATACTGTCATATCCATACGCAATACTGTCATATCCATGTGCAATACTGTCATATCCATACGGAATACTGTCATATCCATGTGTAATACTGTCATATCCATGTGCAATACTGTCATATCCATACGCAATACTGTCATATCCATACGCAATACTGTCATATCCATGTGCAATACTGTCATATCCATGTGCAATACTGTCATATCCATACGCAATACTGTCATATCCATACACAATACTGTCATATCCATACGCAGTGCTGTCATATCCATGTACAATACTGTCATATCCATGTGTAATACTGTCATATCCATATTTAATACTGTCATATCCATGTGCAATAATGTCATATCCGTACGCAATACTGTCATATCCATGTGCAATACTGTCATATCCATACACAATACTGTCATGTCCATACGCAATACTGTCATATCCTTACGCAATACTGTCTTATCCATACGCAATACTGTCATATCCATGTGCAATACTGTCATATCCATGTGTAATACTGTCATATCCATGTGCAATACTTTCATATCCATGTGCAATAATGTCATATCCATGTGTAATACTGTCATATCCATACACAATACTGTCTTATTTATACACAATACTGTGATATCGATACGCAATACTGTCATATCCTTACGCAATACTGTCTTATCCATACGCAATACTGTCATATCCATGTGCAATACTGTCATATCCATGTGCAATACTGTCATATCCATACGCAAATCTTTCATATCCATACGCAATACTGTCATATCCATGTGTAATACTGTCATATCCAAGTGTAATACTGTTATATCTATGTGCAATACTGTCATATCCATGTGCAATACTGTCATATCCATACGCAAAACTGTCATATCCATGTGCAATACTGTCATATCCATACACAATACTGTCATATCCATACACAATACTGTCATATCAATACGCAATACTGTCATATCCATGTGCAATACTGTCATATCCATGTGTAATACTGTCATATCCATACGCAATACTGTCATATCCATGTGCAATACTGTCATGTCCATACGCAATACTGTCAAATCCATGGGCAATACTGTCATATCCATATGTAATACTGTCATATCCATGTGCAATACTGTCATATCCATACACAATACTGTCATATCCATACAATATACTGTCATATCCATACACAATACTGTCATATCCATACGCAATACTGTCATATCCATGTGCAATACTTTCATATCCATGTGCAATAATGTCATATCCATACGCAATACTGTCATATCCATGTGTAATACTGTCATATCCATACACAATACTGTCATATCCATACACAATACTGTCATATCCATGTGCAATACTGTCATATCCATACGCAATACTGTCATATCCATACGCAATACTGTCATATCCATGTAAAATAGTGTCATATCCATGTGTAATACTGTCATATCCAAGTGTAATACTGTCATATCCATGTGCAATACTGTCATATTCATGTGCAATACTGTCATATCCATACGCAAAACTGTCATATCCATGTGCAATACTGTCATATCCATACACAATACTGTCATATCCATACAATATACTGTCATATCCATACACAATACTGTCATATCCATACGCAATACTGTCATATCCATGTGCAATACTGTCATATCCATACGGAATACTGTCATATCCATGTGTAATACTGTCATATCCATGTGCAATACTGTCATATCCATACGCAATACTGTCATATCCATACGCAATACTGTCATATCCATGTGCAATACTGTCATATCCATGTGCAATACTGTCATATCCATACGCAATACTGTCATATCCATGTGCAATACTGTCATATCCATGTGCAATACTGTCATATCCATACGCAATACTGTCATATCCATACGCAGTGCTGTCATATCCATGTACAATACTGTCATATCCATGTGTAATACTGTCATATCCATATGTAATACTGTCATATAATGTGCAATACTGTCATATCCATACGCAATACTGTCATATCCATGTGCAATACTGTCATATCCATACGCAATACTGTCATATCCATGTGCAATACTGTCATATCCATGTGCAATTATGTCATATCCATACGCAATAATGTCATATCCATGTGCAATACTGTCATATCCATACACAATACTGTCATGTCCATACGCAATACTGTCATTTCCATGGGCAATACTTTCATATCCATACGCAATACTGTCATATCCATGTGCAATACTGTCATATCCATACGCAAAACTGTCATATCCATACACAATACTGTCATATCCATACACATTACTGTCATATCCATACACAATACTGTCATATCCATACGCAATACTGTCATATCCATGTGCAATACTGTCATATCCATACGGAATACTGTCATATCCATGTGTAATAATGTCATATCCATGTGTAATACTGTCATATCCATGTGCAATACTTTCATATCCATACGCAATAATGTCATATCCATACGCAATACTGTCATATCCATGTGCAATACTGTCATATCCATGTGTAATACTGTCATATCCATACGTAATACTGTCATATCCATGTGCAATACTGTCATATCCATACCCAATACTGTCATATCCATACGCAATACTGTCATATCCATGTGCAATACTGTCATATCCATACGCAATACTGTCATATCCATGTGCAATACTGTCATATCCATGTGCAATACTGTCATATCCATACGCAATACTGTCATATCCATACGCAGTGCTGTCATATCCATGTACAATACTGTCATATCCATGTGTAATACTGTCATATCCATGTGCAATACTGTCATATCCATACGCAATACTGTCGTATCCATGTGCAATACTGTCATATCCATACACAATACTGTCATGTCCATACGCAATACTGTCATATCCATGGGCAATACTTTCATATCCATACGCAATACTGTCATATCCATGTGCAATACTGTCATATCCATGTGTAATACTGTCATATCCATACGCAATACTGTCATATCCATGTGTAATACTGTCACATCCATGTGCAATACTCACATACCCATGTGCAATACTGACATACCCATGTGTAATACTGTCATATCCATGTGCAATACTGTCATATCCATACACAATACTGTCATATCCATACGCAGTGCTGTCATATCCATGTACAATACTGTCATATCCATGTGTAATACTGTCATATCCATATTTAATACTGTCATATCCATGTGCAATAATGTCATATCCGTACGCAATACTGTCATATCCATGTGCAATACTGTCATATCCATACACAATACTGTCATGTCCATACGCAATACTGTCATATCCTTACGCAATACTGTCTTATCCATACGCAATACTGTCATATCCATGTGCAATACTGTCATATCCATGTGTAATACTGTCATATCCATGTGCAATACTTTCATATCCATGTGCAATAATGTCATATCCATGTGTAATACTGTCATATCCATACACAATACTGTCTTATTTATACACAATACTGTGATATCGATACGCAATACTGTCATATCCTTACGCAATACTGTCTTATCCATACGCAATACTGTCATATCCATGTGCAATACTGTCATATCCATGTGCAATACTGTCATATCCATACGCAAATCTTTCATATCCATACGCAATACTGTCATATCCATGTGTAATACTGTCATATCCAAGTGTAATACTGTTATATCTATGTGCAATACTGTCATATCCATGTGCAATACTGTCATATCCATACGCAAAACTGTCATATCCATGTGCAATACTGTCATATCCATACACAATACTGTCATATCCATACACAATACTGTCATATCAATACGCAATACTGTCATATCCATGTGCAATACTGTCATATCCATGTGTAATACTGTCATATCCATACGCAATACTGTCATATCCATGTGCAATACTGTCATGTCCATACGCAATACTGTCAAATCCATGGGCAATACTTTCATATCCATATGTAATACTGTCATATCCATGTGCAATACTGTCATATCCTTACGCAATACTGTCTTATCCATACGCAATACTGTCATATCCATGTGCAATACTGTCATATCCATTTGTAATACTGTCATATCCATGTGCAATACTTTCATATCCATGTGCAATAATGTCATATCCATACGCAATACTGTCATATCCATGTGTAATACTGTCATATCCATACACAATACTGTCATATCCATACACAATACTGTCATATCCATGTGCAATACTGTCATATCCATACGCAATACTGTCATATCCATACGCAATACTGTCATATCCATGTAAAATAGTGTCATATCCATGTGTAATACTGTCATATCCAAGTGTAATACTGTCATATCCATGTGCAATACTGTCATATTCATGTGCAATACTGTCATATCCATACGAAAACTGTCATATCCATGTGCAATACTGTCATATCCATACACAATACTGTCATATCCATACAATATACTGTCATATCCATACACAATACTGTCATATCCATACGCAATACTGTCATATCCATGTGCAATACTGTCATATCCATACGGAATACTGTCATATCCATGTGTAATACTGTCATATCCATGTGCAATACTGTCATATCCATACGCAATACTGTCATATCCATACGCAATACTGTCATATCCATGTGCAATACTGTCATATCCATGTGTAATACTGTCATATCCATATGTAATACTGTCATATCCATGTGCAATACTGTCATATCCATACGCAATACTGTCATATCCATACGCAATACTGTCATATCCATGTGCAATACTGTCATATCCATACGCAATACTGTCATATCCATGTGCAATACTGTCATATCCATGTGCAATACTGTCATATCCATACGCAATACTGTCATATCCATACGCAGTGCTGTCATATCCATGTACAATACTGTCATATCCATGTGTAATACTGTCATATCCATATGTAATACTGTCATATAATGTGCAATACTGTCATATCCATACGCAATACTGTCATATCCATACGCAATACTGTCATATTCATGTGCAATACTGTCATATCCATACGCAATACTGTCATATCCATGTGCAATACTGTCATATCCATGTGCAATAATGTCATATCCATACGCAATACTGTCATATCCATGTGCAATACTGTCATATCCATACACAATACTGTCATGTCCATACGCAATACTGTCATATCCATGGGCAATACTGTCATATCCATACGCAATACTGTTATATCCATACACAATACTGTCATATCCATGTGCAATACTGTCATATCCATACGCAATACTGTCATATCCATGTGCAATACTGTCATATCCATGTGCAATAATGTCATATCCATACGCAATACTGTCATATCCATGTGCAATACTGTCATATCCATACACAATACTGTCATGTCCATACGCAATACTGTCATTTCCATGGGCAATACTTTCATATCCATACGCAATACTGTCATATCCATGTGCAATACTGTCATATCCATACGCAAAACTGTCATATCCATACACAATACTGTCATATCCATACACAATACTGTCATATCCATACGCAATACTGTCATATCCATGTGCAATACTGTCATATCCATACGGAATACTGTCATATCCATGTGTGATAATGTCATATCCATGTGCAATACTGTCATATCCATGTGCAATACTTTCATATCCATACGCAATACTGTCATATCCATATGCAATACTGTCATATCCATGTGCAATACTGTCATATCCATGTGTAATACTGTCATATCCATATGTAATACTGTCATATCCATGTGCAATACTGTCATATCCATACCCAATACTGTCATATCCATACGCAATACTGTCATATCCATGTGCAATACTGTCATTTCCATACGCAATACTATCATATCCATGTGCAATACTGTCATATCCATGTGCAATACTGTCATATCCATACGCAGTGATGTCATATCCATGTACAATACTGTCATATCCATGTGTAATACTGTCATATCCATACGTAATACTGTCATATCCATGTGCAATACTGTCATATCCATACGCAATACTGTCATATCCATACGCAATACTGTCATATCCATACGCAATACTGTCATATCCATACGCAGTGATGTCATATCCATGTACAATACTGTCATATCCATGTGTAATACTGTCATATCCATACGTAATACTGTCATATCCATGTGCAATACTGTCATATCCATACGCAATACTGTCATATCCATACGCAATACTGTCATATCCATGTGCAATACTGTCATATCCATACGCAATACTGTCATATCCATGTGCAATACTGTCATATCCATGTGCAATACTGTCATATCCATACGCAATACTGTCATATCCATGTGCAATACTGTCATATCCATACACAATACTGTCATGTCCATACGCAATACTGTCATATCCATGGGCAATACTTTCATATCCATACGCAATACTGTCATATCCATGTGCAATACTGTCATATCCATGTGTAATACTGTCATATCCATACGCAATACTGTCATATCCATGTGTAATACTGTCACATCCATGTGCAATACTCACATACCCATGTGCAATACTGACATACCCATTTGTAATACTGTCATATCCATGTGTAATACTGTCATATCCATACGCAATACTGTCATATCCATGTGTAATACTGTCATATCCATGTGCAATACTCACATACCCATGTGCAATACTGACATACCCATGTGTAATACTGTCATATCCATGTGTAATACTGTCATATTCATGTGCAATACTGTCATAGCCATACGCAATACTGTCATATCCATGTGCAATACTGTCATATCCATGTGCAATACTGTCATATCCATGTGCAATACTGTCATATCCATGTGTAATACTGTCATATCCATACGCAGTGCTGTCATATCCAAGTACAATACTGTCATATCCATGTGTAATACTGTCATATCCATATGTAATACTGTCATGTCCATGTGCAATACTGTCATATCCATCCGCAATACTGTCATATCCATGTGCAATACTGTCATATCCATACGCAATACTGTCATATCCATGTGCAATACTGTCATATCCATGAGCAATAATGTCATATCCATACGCAATACTGTCATATCCATGTGCAATACTGTCATATCCATACGCAATACTGTCATGTCCATACGCAATACTGTCATTTCCATGGGCAATACTTTCATATCCATACGCAATACTGTCATATCCATGTGCAAAACTGTCATATCCATAAGCAAAACTGTCATATCCATACACAATACTGTCATATCCATACACAATACTGTCATATCCATACACAATACTGTCATATCCATACGCAATACTGTCATATCCATGTGCAATACTGTCATATCCATACGGAATACTGTCATATCCATGTGTAATAATGTCATATCCATGTGCAATACTTTCATATCCATACGCAATACTGTCATATCCATACACAATACTGTCATATCCATGTGCAATACTGTCATATCCATGTGTAATACTGTCATATCCATATGTAATACTGTCATATCCATGTGCAATACTGTCATATCCATACCCAATACTGTCATATCCATACGCAATACTGTCATATCCATATGCAATACTGTCATATCCATACGCAATACTGTCATATCCATGTGCAATACTGTCATATCCATGTGCAATACTGTCATATCCATACGCAATACTGTCATATCCATACGCAGTGCTGTCATATCCATGTACAATACTGTCATATCCATGTGTAATACTGTCATATCCAAACGTAATACTGTCATATCCATGTGCAATACTGTCATATCCATACGCAATGCTGTCATATCCATACGCAATACTGTCATATCCATGTGCAATACTGTCATATCCATACGCAATACTGTCATATCCATGTGCAATACTCACATACCCATGTGCAATACTGACATACCCATGTGTAATACTGTCATATCCATGTGTAATACTGTCATATTCATGTGCAATACTGTCATAGCCATACGCAATACTGTCATATCCATGTGCAATACTGTCATATCCATGTGCAATACTGTCATATCCATGTGCAATACTGTCATATCCATGTGTAATACTGTCATATCCATACGCAGTGCTGTCATATCCAAGTACAATACTGTCATATCCATGTGTAATACTGTCATATCCATATGTAATACTGTCATGTCCATGTGCAATACTGTCATATCCATCCGCAATACTGTCATATCCATGTGCAATACTGTCATATCCATACGCAATACTGTCATATCCATGTGCAATACTGTCATATCCATGAGCAATAATGTCATATCCATACGCAATACTGTCATATCCATGTGCAATACTGTCATATCCATACGCAATACTGTCATGTCCATACGCAATACTGTCATTTCCATGGGCAATACTTTCATATCCATACGCAATACTGTCATATCCATGTGCAATACTGTCATATCCATAAGCAAAACTGTCATATCCATACACAATACTGTCATATCCATACACAATACTGTCATATCCATACACAATACTGTCATATCCATACGCAATACTGTCATATCCATGTGCAATACTGTCATATCCATACGGAATACTGTCATATCCATGTGTAATAATGTCATATCCATGTGCAATACTTTCATATCTATACGCAATACTGTCATATCCATACACAATACTGTCATATCCATGTGCAATACTGTCATATCCATGTGTAATACTGTCATATCCATATGTAATACTGTCATATCCATGTGCAATACTGTCATATCCATACCCAATACTGTCATATCCATACGCAATACTGTCATATCCATATGCAATACTGTCATATCCATACGCAATACTGTCATATCCATGTGCAATACTGTCATATCCATGTGCAATACTGTCATATCCATACGCAATACTGTCATATCCATACGCAGTGCTGTCATATCCATGTACAATACTGTCATATCCATGTGTAATACTGTCATATCCAAACGTAATACTGTCATATCCATGTGCAATACTGTCATATCCATACGCAATGCTGTCATATCCATACGCAATACTGTCATATCCATGTGCAATACTGTCATATCCATACGCAATACTGTCATATCCATGTGCAATACTGTCATATCCATGTGCAACACTGTCATATCCATACGCAATACTGTCATATCCATGTGCAATACTGTCATATCCATACACAATACTGTCATGTCCATACGCAATACTGTCATATCCATGTGCAATACTGTCATATCCATGTGCAATACTGTCATATCCATGTGCAATACTGTCATATCCATGTGTAACACTGTCATATCCATACGCAGTGCTGTCATATCCAAGTACAATACTGTCATATCCATGTGTAATACTGTCATATCCATATGTAATACTGTCATGTCCATGTGCAATACTGTCATATCCATCCGCAATACTGTCATATCCATGTGCAATACTGTCATATCCATACGCAATACTGTCATATCCATGTGCAATACTGTCATATCCATGAGCAATAATGTCATATCCATACGCAATACTGTCATATCCATGTGCAATACTGTCATATCCATACGCAATACTGTCATGTCCATACGCAATACTGTCATTTCCATGGGCAATACTTTCATATCCATACGCAATACTGTCATATCCATGTGCAATACTGTCATATCCATACGCAAAACTGTCATATCCATACACAATACTGTCATATCCATACACAATACTGTCATATCCATACACAATACTGTCATATCCATACGCAATACTGTCATATCCATGTGCAATACTGTCATATCCATACGGAATACTGTCATATCCATGTGTAATAATGTCATATCCATGTGCAATACTTTCATATCCATACGCAATACTGTCATATCCATACACAATACTGTCATATCCATGTGCAATACTGTCATATCCATGTGTAATACTGTCATTTCCATATGTAATACTGTCATATCCATGTGCAATACTGTCATATCCATACCCAATACTGTCATATCCATACGCAATACTGTCATATCCATATGCAATACTGTCATATCCATACGCAATACTGTCATATCCATGTGCAATACTGTCATATCCATGTGCAATACTGTCATATCCATACGCAATACTGTCATATCCATACGCAGTGCTGTCATATCCATGTACAATACTGTCATATCCATGTGTAATACTGTCATATCCAAACGTAATACTGTCATATCCATGTGCAATACTGTCATATCCATACGCAATACTGTCATATCCATACGCAATACTGTCATATCCATGTGCAATACTGTCATATCCATACGCAATACTGTCATATCCATGTGCAAAACTGTCATATCCATGTGCAACACTGTCATATCCATACGCAATACTGTCATATCCATGTGCAATACTGTCATATCCATACACAATACTGTCATGTCCATACGCAATACTGTCATATCCATGGGCAATACTTTCATATCCATACGCAATACTGTCATATCCATGTGCAATACTGTCATATCCATGTGTAATACTGTCATATCCATACGCAATACTGTCATATCCATGTGTAATACTGTCACATCCATGTGCAATACTCACATACCCATGTGCAATACTGACATACCCATGTGTAATACTGTCATATCCATGTGTAATACTGTCATATCCATGTGCAATACTGTCATATCCATACGCAATACTGTCATATCCATACGCAGTGCTGTCATATCCATGTACAATACTGTCATATCCATGTGTAATACTGTCATATCCATATGTAATACTGTCATATCCATGTGCAATACTGTCATATCCATACGCAATACTGTCATATCCATACGCAATACTGTCATATCCATGTGCAATACTGTCATATCCATACGCAATACTGTCATATCCATGTGCAATACTGTCATATCCATACCCAATACTGTCATATCCATACGCAATACTGTCATATCCATGCGCAATACTGTCATATCCATGTGCAATACTGTCATATCCATGTGCAATACTGTCATATCCATGTGCAATAATGTCATATCCGTACGCAATACTGTCATATCCATGTGCAATACTGTAATATCCATACACAATGCTGTCATGTCCATACGCAATACTGTCATATCCATGGGCAATACTTTCATATCCATACGCTATACTGTCATATCCATGTGCAATACTGTCATATCCATGTGTAATACTGTCATATCCATACGCAATACTGTCATATCCATGTGTAATACTGTCATATCCATGTGCAATACTCCCATACCCATGTGCAATACTGACATACCCATGTGTAATACTGTCATATCCATGTGTAATACTGTCATATTCATGTGTAATACTATCATATCCATACGCAATACTGTCATATCCATGTGCAATACTGTCATATCCATGTGCAATACTGTCATATCCATGTGCAATACTGTCATATCCATGTGTTATATCTATGTGCAATACTGTCATATCCATGTGCAATACTGTCATATCCATACGCAAAACTGTCATATCCATGTGCAATACTGTCATATCCATACACAATACTGTCATATCCATACACAATACTGTCATATCCATACGCAATACTGTCATGTCCATGTGCAATACTGTCATATCCATGTGTAATACTGTCATATCCATACGCAATACTGTCATATCCATGTGCAATACTGTCATGTCCATACGCAATACTGTCATATCCATGGGCAATACTGTCATATCCATATGTAATACTGTCATATCCATGTGCAATACTGTCATATCCTTACGCAATACTGTCTTATCCATACGCAATACTGTCATATCCATGTGCAATACTGTCATATCCATGTGTAATACTGTCATATCCATGTGCAATACTTTCATATCCATGTGCAATAATGTCATATCCATACGCAATACTGTCATATCCATGTGCAATACTGTCATATCCATACACAATACTGTCATATCCATACGCAATACTGTCATATCCATGTGCAATACTGTCATATCCATACGCAATACTGTCATATCCATACGCAATACTGTCATATCCATGTAAAATAGTGTCATATCCATGTGTAATACTGTCATATCCAAGTGTAATACTGTCATATCCATGTGCAATACTGTCATATCCATGTGCAATACTGTCATATCCATACGCAAAACTGTCATATCCATGTGCAATACTGTCATATCCATACACAATACTGTCATATCCATACAATATACTGTCATATCCATACACAATACTGTCATATCCATACGCAATACTGTCATATCCATGTGCAATACTGTCATATCCATACGGAATACTGTCATATCCATGTGTAATACTGTCATATCCATGTGCAATACTGTCAAATCCATACGCAATACTGTCATATCCATACGCAATACTGTCATATACATGTGCAATACTGTCATATCCATGTGTAATACTGTCATATCCATATGTAATACTGTCATATCCATGTGCAATACTGTCATATCCATACGCAATACTGTCATATCCATACGCAATACTGTCATATCCATGTGCAATACTGTCATATCCATACGCAATACTGTCATATCCATGTGCAATACTGTCATATCCATGTGCAATACTGTCATATCCATACGCAATACTGTCATATCCATACGCAGTGCTGTCATATCCATGTACAATACTGTCATATCCATGTGTAATACTGTCATATCCATATGTAATACTGTCATATAATGTGCAATACTGTCATATCCATACGCAATACTGTCATATCCATACGCAATACTGTCATATCCATGTGCAATACTGTCATATCCATACGCAATACTGTCATATCATTGTGCAATACTGTCATATCCATGTGCAATAATGTCATATCCATACGCAATACTGTCATATCCATGTGCAATACTGTCATATCCATACACAATACTGTCATGTCCATACACAATACTGTCATATCCATGGGCAATACTGTCATATCCATACGCAATACTGTATTATCCATACGCAATACTGTCATATCCATGTGCAATACTGTCATATCCATACGCAATACTGTCATATCCATGTGCAATACTGTCATATCCATACACAATACTGTCATGTCCATACACAATACTGTCATATCCATGGGCAATACTGTCATATCCATGTGCAATAATGTCATATCCATACGCAATACTGTCATATCCATGTGCAATACTGTCATATCCATACACAATACTGTCATGTCCATACGCAATACTGTCATTTCCATGGGCAATACTTTCATATCCATACGCAATACTGTCATATCCATGTGAAATACTGTCATATCCATATGCAAAACTGTCATATCCATACACAATACTGTCATATCCATACACAATACTGTCATATCCATACACAATACTGTCATATCCATACGCAATACTGTCATATCCATGTGCAATACTGTCATATCCATACGGAATACTGTCATATCCATGTGTAATAATGTCATATCCATGTGTAATACTGTCATATCCATGTGCAATACTTTCATATCCATACGCAATACTGTCATATCCATACGCAATACTGTCATATCCATGTGCAATACTGTCATATCCATGTGTAATACTGTCATATCCATATGTAATACTGTCATATCCATGTGCAATACTGTCATATCCATACCCAATACTGTCATATCATTGTGCAATACTGTCATATCCATGTGCAATAATGTCATATCCATACGCAATACTGTCATATCCATGTGCAATACTGTCATATCCATACACAATACTGTCATGTCCATACACAATACTGTCATATCCATGGGCAATACTGTCATATCCATACGCAATACTGTCATATCCATACGCAATACTGTCATATTCATGTGCAATACTGTCATATCCATACACAATAATGTCATATCCATGTGCAATATTGTCATATCCATGTGCAATAATGTCATATCCATACGCAATACTGTCATATCCATGTGCAATACTGTCATATCCATACACAATACTGTCATGTCCATACGCAATACTGTCATTTCCATGGGCAATACTTTCATATCCATACGCAATATTGTCATATCCATGTGCAATACTGTCATATCCATATGCAAAACTGTCATATCCATACACAATACTGTCATATCCATACACAATACTGTCATATCCATACACAATACTGTCATATCCATACGCAATACTGTCATATCCATGTGCAATACTGTCATATCCATACGGAATACTGTCATATCCATGTGTAATAATGTCATATCCATGTGTAATACTGTCATATCCATGTGCAATACTTTCATATCCATACGCAATACTGTCATATCCATACGCAATACTGTCATATCCATGTGCAATACTGTCATATCCATGTGTAATACTGTCATATCCATATGTAATACTGTCATATCCATGTGCAATACTGTCATATCCATACCCAATACTGTCATATCCATTCGCAATACTGTCATATCCATGTGCAAAACTTTCATATCCATACGCAATACTGTCATATCCATGTGCAATACTGTCATATCCATGTGCAATACCGTCATATCCATACGCAATACTGTCATATCCATACGCAGTGCTGTCATATCCATGTACAATACTGTCATATCCATGTGTAATACTGTCATATCCATACGTAATACTGTCATATCCATGTGCAATACTGTCATATCCATACGCAATACTGTCATATCCATACGCAATACTGTCATATCCATGTGTAATACTGTCACATCCATGTGCAATACTCACATACCCATGTGCAATTCTGACATACCCATGTGTAATACTGTCATATCCTTGTGTAATACTGTCATATCCATGTGCAATACTGTCATATCCATACGCAATACTGTCATATCCATACGCAGTGCTGTCATATCCATGTACAATACTGTCATATCCATACGCAATACTGTCATATCCATACGCAATACTGTCATATCCATGTGCAATACTGTCATATCCATACACAATAATGTCATATCCATGTGCAATACTGTCATATCCATGTGCAATAATGTCATATCCATACGCAATACTGTCATATCCATGTGCAATACTGTCATATCCATACACAATACTGTCATGTCCATACGCAATACTGTCATTTCCATGGGCAATACTTTCATATCCATACGCAATACTGTCATATCCATGTGCAATACTGTCATATCCATATGCAAAACTGTCATATCCATACACAATACTGTCATATCCATACACAATACTGTCATATCCATACACAATACTGTCATATCCATACGCAATACTGTCATATCCATGTGCAATACTGTCATATCCATACGGAATACTGTCATATCCATGTGTAATAATGTCATATCCATGTGTAATACTGTCATATCCATGTGCAATACTTTCATATCCATACGCAATACTGTCATATCCATACGCAATACTGTCATATCCATGTGCAATACTGTCATATCCATGTGTAATACTGTCATATCCATATGTAATACTGTCATATCCATGTGCAATACTGTCATATCCATACCCAATACTGTCATATCCATTCGCAATACTGTCATATCCATGTGCAAAACTTTCATATCCATACGCAATACTGTCATATCCATGTGCAATACTGTCATATCCATGTGCAATACCGTCATATCCATACGCAATACTGTCATATCCATACGCAGTGCTGTCATATCCATGTACAATACTGTCATATCCATGTGTAATACTGTCATATCCATACGTAATACTGTCATATCCATGTGCAATACTGTCATATCCATACGCAATACTGTCATATCCATACGCAATACTGTCATATCCATGTGTAATACTGTCACATCCATGTGCAATACTCACATACCCATGTGCAATTCTGACATACCCATGTGTAATACTGTCATATCCTTGTGTAATACTGTCATATCCATGTGCAATACTGTCATATCCATACGCAATACTGTCATATCCATACGCAGTGCTGTCATATCCATGTACAATACTGTCATATCCATGTGTAATACTGTCATATCCATATGTAATACTGTCATTTCCATGTGCAATACTGTCATATCCATACGCAATACTGTTATATCCATACGCAATACTGTCATATCCATGTGCAATACTGTCATATCCAATACAATACTGTCATATCCATGTGCAATACTGTCATATCCATGTGCAATAATGTCATATCCGTACGCAATACTGTCATATCCATGTGCAATACTGTAATATCCATACACAATACTGTCATGTCCATACGCAATACTGTCATATCCATGGGCAATACTTTCATATCCATACGCTATACTGTCCTATCCATGTGCAATACTGTCATATCCATGTGTAATACTGTCATATCCATACGCAATACTGTCATATCCATGTGTAATACTGTCATATCCATGTGCAATACTCACATACCCATGTGCAATACTCACATACCCATGTGTAACACTGTCATATCCATGTGTAATACTGTCATATCCATGTGCAATACTGTCATATCCATACGCAATAATGTCATGTCCTTGTGCAATACTGTCCTATCCATGTGCAATACTGTCATATCCATGTGTAATACTGTCATATCCATACGCAGTGCTGTCATATCCATGTACAATACTGTCATATCCATGTGTAATACTGTCATATCCATATGTAATACTGTCCTGTCCATGTGCAATACTGTCATATCCATACGCAATACTGTCATATCCATGTGCAATACTGTCATATCCATACGCAATACTGTCATATCCATGTGCAATACTGTCATATCCATGAGCAATAATGGCATATCCATACGCAATAATGTCATATCCATGTGCAATACTGTCATATCCATACACAATACTGTCATGTCCATACGCAATACTGTAATATCCATGGGCAATACTTTCATATCCATACGCAATACTGTCATATCCATGTGCAATACTGTCATATCCATACACAATACTGTCATGTCCATACGCAATACTGTCATATCCATGGGCAATACTTTCATATCCATACGCAATACTGTCATATCCATGTGCAATACTGTCATATCCATGTGTAATACTGTCATATCCATACGCAATACTGTCATATCCATGTGTAATACTGTCACATCCATGTGCAATACTCACATACCCATGTGCAATACTGACATACCCATGTGTAATACTGTCATATCCATGTGTAATACTGTCATATCCATGTGCAATACTGTCATATCCATGTGCAATACTGTCATATCCATACACAGTGCTGTCATATCCATGTACAATACTGTCATATCCATGTGTAATACTGTCCTATCCATATGTAATACTGTCAAATCCATGTGCAATACTGTCATATCCATACGCAATACTGTCATATCCATTCGCAATACTGTCATATCCATGTGCAATACTGTCATATCCATACGCAATACTGTCATATCCATGTGCAATACTGTCATATCCATGTGCAATAATGTCATATCCGTACGCAATACTGTCATATCCATGTGCAATACTGTAATATCCATACACAATACTGTCATGTCCATACGCAATACTGTCATATCCATGGGCAATACTTTCATATCCATACGCTATACTGTCATATCCATGTGCAATACTGTCATATCCATGTGTAATACTGTCATATCCATACGCAATACTGTCATATCCATGTGTAATACTGTCATATCCATGTGCAATACTCACATACCCATGTGCAATACTGACATACCCATGTGTAATACTGTCATATCCATGTGTAATACTGTCATATTCATGTGCAATACTGTCATATCCATATGCAATACTGTCATATCCATGTGCAATACTGTCATATCCATTTGCAATACTGTCATATCCATGTGCAATACTGTCATATCCATGTGTAATACTGTCATATCCATACGCAGTGCTGTCATATCCAAGTACAATACTGTCATATCCATGTGTAATACTGTCATATCCATATGTAATACTGTCATGTCCATGTGCAATACTGTCATATCCATACGCAATACTGTCATATCCATGTGCAATACTGTCATATCCATACGCAATACTGTCATATCCATGTGCAATACTGTCATATCCATGAGCAATAATGTCATATCCATACGCAATACTGTCATATCCATGTGTAATACTGTCATATCCATACACAATACTGTCATGTCCATACACAATACTGTAATATCCATGGGCAATACTTTCATATCGATACGCAATACTGTACATTCCATGTGTAATACTGTCATATCCATGTGCAATACTCACATACCCATGTGCAATACTGACATACCCATGTGTAATACTGTCATATCCATGTGTAATACTGTCATATCCATGTGCAATACTGTCATACCCATGTGCAATACTATCATATCCATGTGCAATACTGTCATTTCCATGTGTAATACTGTCATATCCATACGCAATACTGTCATATCCATGTGCAATACTGTCATATCCATACACAATACTGTAATATCCATGTGCAATACTGTCATATCCATGTGCAATAATGTCATATCCATACGCAATACTGTCATATCCATGTGCAATACTGTCATATCCATACACAATACTGTCATGTCCATACGCAATACTGTCATATCCATGGGCAATACTTTCATATCCATACGCAATACTGTCATATCCATGTGTAATACTGTCATATCCATGTGCAATACTCACATACCCATGTGCAATACTGACATACCCATGTGTAATACTGTCATATCCATGTGTAATACTGTCATATCCATGTACAATACTGTCATACCCATGTGCAATACTATCATATCCATGTGCAATACTGTCATATCCATGTGTAATACTGTCATTTCCATACACAATACTGTCATATTTATACACAATACTGTGATATCGATACGCAATACTGTCATATCCATGTGTAATACTGTCATATCCATGTGCAATACTGTCATATCAATACGCAATACTGTCATATCCATACGCAATACTGTCATATCCATGTGCAATACTGTCATATCCATGTGTAATACTGTCATATCCATATGTAATACTGTCATATCCATGTGCAATACTGTCATATCCATACGCAATACTGTCATATCCATACGCAATACTGTCATATCCATACACAATACTGTCATATCCATGTGCAACACTGTCATATCCATACGCAATACTGTCATATCCATGTGCAATACTGTCATATCCATGTGCAATAATGTCATATCCGTACGCAATACTGTCATATCCGTACGCAATACTGTCATATCCATGTGCAATACTGTAATATCCATACACAATACTGTCATGTCCATACGCAATACTGTCATATCCATGGGCAATACTTTCATATCCATACGCTATACTGTCATATCCATGTGCAATACTGTCATATCCATGTGTAATACTGTCATATCCATACGCAATACTGTCATATCCATGTGTAATACTGTCATATCCATGTGCAATACTCACATACCCATGTGCAATACTGACATACCCATGTGTAATACTGCCATATCCATGTGTAATACTGTCATATTCATGTGCAAATCTTTCATATCCATACGCCATACTGTCATATCCATGTGTAATACTGTCATATCCAAGTGTAATACTGTTATATCTATGTGCAATACTGTCATATCCATGTGCAATACTGTCATATCCATACGCAAAACTGTCATATCCATGTGCAATACTGTCATATCCATACACAATACTGTCATATCCATACACAATACTGTCATATCCATACGCAATACTGTCATATCCATGTGCAATACTGTCATATCCATGTGTAATACTGTCATATCCATACGCAATACTGTCATATCCATGTGCAATACTGTCATGTCCATACGCAATACTGTCATATCCATGGGCAATACTGTCATATCCATATGTAATACTGTCATATCCATGTGCAATACTGTCATATCCTTACGCAATACTCTCTTATCCATACGCAATACTGTCATATCCATGTGCAATACTGTCATATCCATGTGTAATACTGTCATATCCATGTGCAATACTTTCATATCCATGTGCAATAATGTCATATCCATACGCAATACTGTCATATCCATGTGCAATACTGTCATATCCATACACAATACTGTCATATCCATACGCAATACTGTCATATCCATGTGCAATACTGTCATATCCATACGCAATACTGTCATATCCATACGCAATACTGTCATATCCATGTAAAATAGTGTCATATCCATGTGTAATACTGTCATATCCAAGTGTAATACTGTCATATCCATGTATAATACTGTCATATCCATGTGCAATACTGTCATATCCATACGCAAAACTGTCATATCCATGTGCAATACTGTCATATCCATACACAATACTGTCATATCCATACAATATACTGTCATATCCATACACAATACTGTTATATCCATACGCAATACTGTCATATCCATGTGCAATACTGTCATATCCATACGGAATACTGTCATATCCATGTGTAATACTGTCATATCCATGTGCAATACTGTCATATCCATACGCAATACTGTCATATCCATACGCAGTACTGTCATATCCATGTGCAATACTGTCATATCCATACGCAATACTGTCATATCCATGTGCAATACTGTCAGATCCATGTGCAATACTGTCATATCCATACGCAATACTGTCATATTCATACGCAGTGCTGTCATATCCATGTACAATACTGTCATATCCATGTGTAATACTGTCATATCCATATGTAATACTGTCATATAATGTGCAATACTGTCATATCCATACGCAATACTGTCATATCCATACGCAATACTGTCATATCCATGTGCAATACTGTCATATCCATACGCAATACTGTCATATCCATGTGCAATACTGTCATATCCATGTGCAATAATGTCATATCCATACGCAATACTGTCATATCCATGTGCAATACTGTCATATCCATACACAATACTGTCATGTCCATAAACAATACTGTCATATCCATGGGCAATACTGTCATATCCATACGCAATACTGTCATATCCATACGCAATACTGTCATATCCATGTGCAATACTGTCATATCCATACGCAATACTGTCATATCCATGTGCAATACTGTCATATCCATGTGCAATAATGTCATATCCATACGCAATACTGTCATATCCATGTGCAATACTGTCATATCCATACACAATACTGTCATGTCCATACGCAATACTGTCATTTCCATGGGCAATACTTTCATATCCATACGCAATACTGTCATATCCATGTGCAATACTGTCATATCCATACGCAAAACTGTCATATCCATACACAATACTTTCATGTCCATACGCAATACTGTCATATCCATGTGCAATACTGTCATATCCATACGGAATACTGTCATATCCATGTGTAATAATGTCATATCCATGTGTAATACTGTCATATCCATGTGCAATACTTTCATATCCATACGCAATACTGTCATATCCATACGCAATACTGTCATATCCATGTGCAATACTGTCATATCCATGTGTAATACTGTCATATCCATATGTAATACTGTCATATCCATGTGCAATACTGTCATATCCATACCCAATACTGTCATATCCATACGCAATACTGTCATATCCATGTGCAATACTTTCATATCCATACGCAATACTGTCATATCCATGTGCAATACTGTCATATCCATGTTCAATACCGTCATATCCATACGCAATACTGTCATATCCATACGCAGTGCTGTCATATCCATGTACAATACTGTCATATCCATGTGTAATACTGTCATATCCATACGTAATACTGTCATATCCATGTGCAATACTGTCATATCCATACACAATACTGTCATATCCATACGCAATACTGTCATGTCCATGTGTAATACTGTCACATCCATGTGCAATACTCACATACCCATGTGCAATTCTGACATACCCATGTGTAATACTGTCATATCCATGTGTAATACTGTCATATCCATGTGCAATACCGTCATATCCATACGCAATACTGTCATATCCATACGCAGTGCTGTCATATCCATGTACAATACTGTCATATCCATGTGTAATACTGTCATATCCATATGTAATACTGTCATTTCCATGTGCATTACTGTCATATCCATACGCAATACTGTTATATCCATACGCAATACTGTCATATCCATGTGCAATACTGTCATATCCATACGCAATACTGTCATATCCATGTGCAATACTGTCATATCCATGTGCAATAATGTCATATCCGTACGCAATACTGTCATATCCATGTGCAATACTTTCATATCCATACACAATACTGTCATGTCCATACGCAATACTGTCATATCCATGGGCAATACTTTCATATCCATACGCTATACTGTCATATCCATGTGCAATACTGTCATATCCATGTGTAATACTGTCATATCCATACGCAATACTGTCATATCCATGTGTAATACTGTCATATCCATGTGCAATACTCACATACCCATGTGCAATACTGACATACCCATGTGTAACACTGTCATATCCATGTGTAATACTGTCATATCCATGTGCAATACTGTCATATCCATACGCAATAATGTCATATCCATGTGCAATACTGTCATATCCATGTGCAATACTGTCATATCCATGTGTAATACTGTCATATCCATACGCAGTGCTGTCATATCCATGTACAATACTGTCATATCCATGTGTAATACTGTCATATCCATATGTAATACTGTCATGTCCATGTGCAATACTGTCATATCCATACGCAATACTGTCATATCCATGTGCAATACCGTCATATCCATACGCAATACTGTCATATCCATGTGCAATACTGTCATATCCATGAGCAATAATGGCATATCCATACGCAATACTGTCATATCCATGTGCAATACTGTCACATCCATACACAATACTGTCATGTCCATACGCAATACTGTAATATCCATGGGCAATACTTTCATATCCATACGCAATACTGTCATATCCTTGTGTAATACTGTCATATCCATGTGCAATACTGTCATACCCATGTGCAATACTATCATATCCATGTGTAATACTGTCATATCCATGTGTAATACTGTCATATCCATACGCAATACTGTCATATCCATGTGCAATACTGTCATATCCATACACAATACTGTCATATCCATGTGCAATACTGTCATATCCATGTGCAATAATGTCATATCATACGCAATACTGTCATGTCCATACGCAATACTGTCATATCCATGGGCAATACTTTCATATCCATACGCAATACTGTCATATCCATGTGTAATACTGTCATATCCATGTGCAATACTCACATACCCATGTGCAATACTGACATACCCATGTGTAATACTATCATATCCATGTACAATACTGTCATACCCATGTGCAATACTATCATATCCATGTGCAATACTGTCATATCCATGTGTAATACTGTCATTTCGATACGCAATACTGTCATATCCATGTGTAATACTGTCATATCCATGTACAATACTGTCATACCCATGTGCAATACTATCATATCCATGTGCAATACTGTCATATCCATGTGTAATACTGTCATTTCGATACACAATACTGTCATATTTATACACAATACTGTGATATCGATACGCAATACTGTCATATCCATGTGTAATACTGTCATATCCATGTGCAATACTGTCATATCAATACGCAATACTGTCATATCCATACGCAATACTGTCATATCCATGTGCAATACTGTCATATCCATGTGTAATACTGTCATATCCATATGTAATACTGTCATATCCATGTGCAATACTGTCATATCCATACGCAATACTGTCATATCCATACGCAATACTGTCATATCCATACGCAATACTGTCATATCCATACACAATACTGTCATATCCATGTGCAACACTGTCATATCCATACGCAATACTGTCATATCCATGTGCAATACTGTCATATCCATGTGCAATAATGTCATATCCGTACGCAATACTGTCATATCCGTACGCAATACTGTCATATCCATGTGCAATACTGTAATATCCATACACAATACTGTCATGTCCATACGCAATACTGTCATATCCATGGGCAATACTTTCATATCCATACGCTATACTGTCATATCCATGTGCAATACTGTCATATCCATGTGTAATACTGTCATATCCATACGCAATACTGTCATATCCATGTGTAATACTGTCATATCCATGTGCAATACTCACATACCCATGTGCAATACTGACATACCCATGTGTAATACTGTCATATCCATGTGTAATACTGTCATATTCATGTGCAAATCTTTCATATCCATACGCAATACTGTCATATCCATGTGTAATACTGTCATATCCAAGTGTAATACTGTTATATCTATGTGCAATACTGTCATATCCATGTGCAATACTGTCATATCCATACGCAAAACTGTCATATCCATGTGCAATACTGTCATATCCATACACAATACTGTCATATCCATACACAATACTGTCATATCCATACGCAATACTGTCATATCCATGTGCAATACTGTCATATCCATGTGTAATACTGTCATATCCATACGCAATACTGTCATATCCATGTGCAATACTGTCATGTCCATACGCAATACTGTCATATCCATGGGCAATACTGTCATATCCATATGTAATACTGTCATATCCATGTGCAATACTGTCATATCCTTACGCAATACTCTCTTATCCATACGCAATACTGTCATATCCATGTGCAATACTGTCATATCCATGTGTAATACTGTCATATCCATGTGCAATACTTTCATATCCATGTGCAATAATGTCATATCCATACGCAATACTGTCATATCCATGTGCAATACTGTCATATCCATACACAATACTGTCATATCCATACGCAATACTGTCATATCCATGTGCAATACTGTCATATCCATACGCAATACTGTCATATCCATACGCAATACTGTCATATCCATGTAAAATAGTGTCATATCCATGTGTAATACTGTCATATCCAAGTGTAATACTGTCATATCCATGTGCAATACTGTCATATCCATGTGCAATACTGTCATATCCATACGCAAAACTGTCATATCCATGTGCAATACTGTCATATCCATACACAATACTGTCATATCCATACAATATACTGTCATATCCATACACAATACTGTTATATCCATACGCAATACTGTCATATCCATGTGCAATACTGTCATATCCTTACGCAATACTCTCTTATCCATACGGAATACTGTCATATCCATGTGTAATACTGTCATATCCATGTGCAATACTGTCATATCCATACGCAATACTGTCATATCCATACGCAGTACTGTCATATCCATGTGCAATACTGTCATATCCATACGCAATACTGTCATATCCATGTGCAATACTGTCATATCCATGTGCAATACTGTCATATCCATACGCAATACTGTCATATTCATACGCAGTGCTGTCATATCCATGTACAATACTGTCATATCCATGTGTAATACTGTCATATCCATATGTAATACTGTCATATAATGTGCAATACTGTCATATCCATACGCAATACTGTCATATCCATACGCAATACTGTCATATCCATGTGCAATACTGTCATATCCATACGCAATACTGTCATATCCATGTGCAATACTGTCATATCCATGTGCAATAATGTAATATCCATACGCAATACTGTCATATCCATGTGCAATACTGTCATATCCATACACAATACTGTCATGTCCATACACAATACTGTCATATCCATGGGCAATACTGTCATATCCATACGCAATACTGTCATATCCATACGCAATACTGTCATATCCATGTGCAATACTGTCATATCCATACGCAATACTGTCATATCCATGTGCAATACTGTCATATCCATGTGCAATAATGTCATATCCATACGCAATACTGTCATATCCATGTGCAATACTGTCATATCCATACACAATACTGTCATGTCCATACGCAATACTGTCATTTCCATGGGCAATACTTTCATATCCATACGCAATACTGTCATATCCATGTGCAATACTCACATACCCATGTGCAATACTGACATACCCATGTGTAATACTGTCATATTCATGTGCAAATCTTTCATATCCATACGCAATACTGTCATATCCATGTGTAATACTGTCATATCCAAGTGTAATACTGTTATATCTATGTGCAATACTGTCATATCCATGTGCAATACTGTCATATCCATACGCAAAACTGTCATATCCATGTGCAATACTGTCATATCCATACACAATACTGTCATATCCATACACAATACTGTCATATCCATACGCAATACTGTCATATCCATGTGCAATACTGTCATATCCATGTGTAATACTGTCATATCCATACGCAATACTGTCATATCCATGTGCAATACTGTCATATCCATGTGCAATAATGTCATATCCGTACGCAATACTGTCATATCCATGTGCAATACTGTAATATCCATACACAATACTGTCATGTCCATACGCAATACTGTCATATCCATGGGCAATACTTTCATATCCATACGCTATACTGTCATATCCATGTGCAATACTGTCATATCCATGTGTAATACTGTCATATCCATACGCAATACTGTCATATCCATGTGTAATACTGTCATATCCATGTGCAATACTCACATACCCATGTGCAATACTGACATACCCATGTGTAACACTGTCATATCCATGTGTAATACTGTCATATCCATGTGCAATACTGTCATATCCATACGCAATAATGTCATATCCATGTGCAATACTGTCATATCCATGTGCAATACTGTCATATCCATGTGTAATACTGTCATATCCATACGCAGTGCTGTCATATCCATGTACAATACTGTCATATCCATGTGTAATACTGTCATATCCATATGTAATACTGTCATGTCCATGTGCAATACTGTCATATCCATACGCAATACTGTCATATCCATGTGCAATACCGTCATATCCATACGCAATACTGTCATATCCATGTGCAATACTGTCATATCCATGAGCAATAATGGCATATCCATACGCAATACTGTCATATCCATGTGCAATACTGTCACATCCATACACAATACTGTCATGTCCATACGCAATACTGTAATATCCATGGGCAATACTTTCATATCCATACGCAATACTGTCATATCTTTGTGTAATACTGTCATATCCATGTGCAATACTGTCATACCCATGTGCAATACTATCATATCCATGTGTAATACTGTCATATCCATGTGTAATACTGTCATATCCATACGCAATACTGTCATATCCATGTGCAATACTGTCATATCCATACACAATACTGTCATATCCATGTGCAATACTGTCATATCCATGTGCAATAATGTCATATCATACGCAATACTGTCATGTCCATACGCAATACTGTCATATCCATGGGCAATACTTTCATATCCATACGCAATACTGTCATATCCATGTGTAATACTGTCATATCCATGTGCAATACTCACATACCCATGTGCAATACTGACATACCCATGTGTAATCCTGTCATATCCATGTGTAATACTGTCATATCCATGTACAATACTGTCATACCCATGTGCAATACTATCATATCCATGTGCAATACTGTCATATCCATGTGTAATACTGTCATTTCGATACACAATACTGTCATATTTATACACAATACTGTGATATCGATACGCAATACTGTCATATCCATGTGTAATACTGTCATATCCATGTGCAATACTGTCATATCAATACGCAATACTGTCATATCCATACGCAATACTGTCATATCCATGTGCAATACTGTCATATCCATGTGTAATACTGTCATATCCATATGTAATACTGTCATATCCATGTGCAATACTGTCATATCCATACGCAATACTGTCATATCCATACGCAATACTGTCATATCCATACGCAATACTGTCATATCCATACACAATACTGTCATATCCATGTGCAACACTGTCATATCCATACGCAATACTGTCATATCCATGTGCAATACTGTCATATCCATGTGCAATAATGTCATATCCGTACGCAATACTGTCATATCCGTACGCAATACTGTCATATCCATGTGCAATACTGTAATATCCATACACAATACTGTCATGTCCATACGCAATACTGTCATATCCATGGGCAATACTTTCATATCCATACGCTATACTGTCATATCCATGTGCAATACTGTCATATCCATGTGTAATACTGTCATATCCATACGCAATACTGTCATATCCATGTGTAATACTGTCATATCCATGTGCAATACTCACATACCCATGTGCAATACTGACATACCCATGTGTAATACTGTCATATCCATGTGTAATACTGTCATATTCATGTGCAAATCTTTCATATCCATACGCAATACTGTCATATCCATGTGTAATACTGTCATATCCAAGTGTAATACTGTTATATCTATGTGCAATACTGTCATATCCATGTGCAATACTGTCATATCCATACGCAAAACTGTCATATCCATGTGCAATACTGTCATATCCATACACAATACTGTCATATCCATACACAATACTGTCATATCCATACGCAATACTGTCATATCCATGTGCAATACTGTCATATCCATGTGTAATACTGTCATATCCATACGCAATACTGTCATATCCATGTGCAATACTGTCATGTCCATACGCAATACTGTCATATCCATGGGCAATACTGTCATATCCATATGTAATACTGTCATATCCATGTGCAATACTGTCATATCCTTACGCAATACTCTCTTATCCATACGCAATACTGTCATATCCATGTGCAATACTGTCATATCCATGTGTAATACTGTCATATCCATGTGCAATACTTTCATATCCATGTGCAATAATGTCATATCCATACGCAATACTGTCATATCCATGTGCAATACTGTCATATCCATACACAATACTGTCATATCCATACGCAATACTGTCATATCCATGTGCAATACTGTCATATCCATACGCAATACTGTCATATCCATACGCAATACTGTCATATCCATGTAAAATAGTGTCATATCCATGTGTAATACTGTCATATCCAAGTGTAATACTGTCATATCCATGTGCAATACTGTCATATCCATGTGCAATACTGTCATATCCATACGCAAAACTGTCATATCCATGTGCAATACTGTCATATCCATACACAATACTGTCATATCCATACAATATACTGTCATATCCATACACAATACTGTTATATCCATACGCAATACTGTCATATCCATGTGCAATACTGTCATATCCTTACGCAATACTCTCTTATCCATACGGAATACTGTCATATCCATGTGTAATACTGTCATATCCATGTGCAATACTGTCATATCCATACGCAATACTGTCATATCCATACGCAGTACTGTCATATCCATGTGCAATACTGTCATATCCATACGCAATACTGTCATATCCATGTGCAATACTGTCATATCCATGTGCAATACTGTCATATCCATACGCAATACTGTCATATTCATACGCAGTGCTGTCATATCCATGTACAATACTGTCATATCCATGTGTAATACTGTCATATCCATATGTAATACTGTCATATAATGTGCAATACTGTCATATCCATACGCAATACTGTCATATCCATACGCAATACTGTCATATCCATGTGCAATAATGTCATATCCATACGCAATACTGTCATATCCATGTGCAATACTGTCATATCCATGTGCAATAATGTAATATCCATACGCAATACTGTCATATCCATGTGCAATACTGTCATATCCATACACAATACTGTCATGTCCATACACAATACTGTCATATCCATGGGCAATACTGTCATATCCATACGCAATACTGTCATATCCATACGCAATACTGTCATATCCATGTGCAATACTGTCATATCCATACGCAATACTGTCATATCCATGTGCAATACTGTCATATCCATGTGCAATAATGTCATATCCATACGCAATACTGTCATATCCATGTGCAATACTGTCATATCCATACACAATACTGTCATGTCCATACGCAATACTGTCATTTCCATGGGCAATACTTTCATATCCATACGCAATACTGTCATATCCATGTGCAATACTGTCATATCCATACGCAAAACTGTCATATCCATACACAATACTGTCATATCCATACACAATACTGTCATATCCATACACAATACTGTCATATCCATACGCAATACTGTCATATCCATGTGCAATACTGTCATATCCATACGGAATACTGTCATATCCATGTGTAATAATGTCATATCCATGTGTAATACTGTCATATCCATGTGCAATACTTTCATATCCATACGCAATACTGTCATATCCATACGCAATACTGTCATATCCATGTGCAATACTGTCATATCCATGTGTAATACTGTCATATCCATATGTAATACTGTCATATCCATGTGCAATACTGTCATATCCATACCCAATACTGTCATATCCATACGCAATACTGTCATATCCATGTGCAATACTTTCATATCCATACGCAATACTGTCATATCCATGTGCAATACTGTCATATCCATGTGCAATACCGTCATATCCATACGCAATACTGTCATATCCATACGCAGTGCTGTCATATCCATGTACAATACTGTCATATCCATGTGTAATACTGTCATATCCATACGTAATACTGTCATATCCATGTGCAATACTGTCATATCCATACACAATACTGTCATATCCATACGCAATACTGTCATATCCATGTGTAATACTGTCACATCCATGTGCAATACTCACATACCCATGTGCAATTCTGACATACCCATGTGTAATACTGTCATATCCATGTGCAATACTGTCATATCCATGTGCAATACTGTCATACCCATGTGCAATACTATCATATCCATACGCAATACTGTCATATCCATACGCAGTGCTGTCATATCCATGTACAATACTGTCATATCCATGTGTAATACTGTCATATCCATATGTAATACTGTCATTTCCATGTGCATTACTGTCATATCCATACGCAATACTGTTATATCCATACGCAATACTGTCATATCCATGTGCAATACTGTCATATCCATACGCAATACTGTCATATCCATGTGCAATACTGTCATATCCATGTGCAATAATGTCATATCCGTACGCAATACTGTCATATCCATGTGCAATACTGTAATATCCATACACAATACTTTCATGTCCATACGCAATACTGTCATATCCATGGGCAATACTTTCATATCCATACGCTATACTGTCATATCCATGTGCAATACTGTCATATCCATGTGTAATACTGTCATATCCATGTGCAATACTCACATACCCATGTGCAATACTGACATACCCATGTGTAACACTGTCATATCCATGTGTAATACTGTCATATCCATGTGCAATACTGTCATATCCATACGCAATAATGTCATATCCATGTGCAATACTGTCATATCCATGTGCAATACTGTCATATCCATGTGTAATACTGTCATATCCATACGCAGTGCTGTCATATCCATGTACAATACTGTCATATCCATGTGTAATACTGTCATATCCATATGTAATACTGTCATGTCCATGTGCAATACTGTCATATCCATACGCAATACTGTCATATCCATGTGCAATACCGTCATATCCATACGCAATACTGTCATATCCATTTGCAATACTGTCATATCCATGAGCAATAATGGCATATCCATACGCAATACTGTCATATCCATGTGCAATACTGTCACATCCATACACAATACTGTCATGTCCATACGCAATACTGTAATATCCATGGGCAATACTTTCATATCCATACGCAATACTGTCATATCCTTGTGTAATACTGTCATATCCATGTGCAATGCTCACATATCCATGTGCAATACTGACATACCCATGTGTAATACTGTCATATCCATGTGCAATACTGTCATATCCATGTGCAATACTGTCATACCCATGTGCAATACTATCATATCCATACGCAATACTGTCATATCCATACGCAGTGCTGTCATATCCATGTACAATACTGTCATATCCATGTGTAATACTGTCATATCCATATGTAATACTGTCATTTCCATGTGCATTACTGTCATATCCATACGCAATACTGTTATATCCATACGCAATACTGTCATATCCATGTGCAATACTGTCATATCCATACGCAATACTGTCATATCCATGTGCAATACTGTCATATCCATGTGCAATAATGTCATATCCGTACGCAATACTGTCATATCCATGTGCAATACTGTAATATCCATACACAATACTTTCATGTCCATACGCAATACTGTCATATCCATGGGCAATACTTTCATATCCATACGCTATACTGTCATATCCATGTGCAATACTGTCATATCCATGTGTAATACTGTCATATCCATGTGCAATACTCACATACCCATGTGCAATACTGACATACCCATGTGTAACACTGTCATATCCATGTGTAATACTGTCATATCCATGTGCAATACTGTCATATCGATACGCAATAATGTCATATCCATGTGCAATACTGTCATATCCATGTGCAATACTGTCATATCCATGTGTAATACTGTCATATCCATACGCAGTGCTGTCATATCCATGTACAATACTGTCATATCCATGTGTAATACTGTCATATCCATATGTAATACTGTCATGTCCATGTGCAATACTGTCATATCCATACGCAATACTGTCATATCCATGTGCAATACCGTCATATCCATACGCAATACTGTCATATCCATGTGCAATACTGTCACATCCATACACAATACTGTCATGTCCATACGCAATACTGTAATATCCATGGGCAATACTTTCATATCCATACGCAATACTGTCATATCCTTGTGTAATACTGTCATATCCATGTGCAATGCTCACATATCCATGTGCAATACTGACATACCCATGTGTAATACTGTCATATCCATGTGTAATACTGTCATATCCATGTGCAATACTGTCATACCCATGTGCAATACTATCATATCCATGTGCAATACTGTCATATCCATGTGTAATACTGTCATATCCATGTGCAATACTGTCATACCCATGTGCAATACTATCATATCCATGTGCAATACTGTCATATCCATGTGTAATACTGTCATATCCATACGCAATACTGTCATATCCATGTGCAATACTGTCATATCCATACACAATACTGTCATATCCATGTGCAATACTGTCATATCCATGTGCAATAATGTCATATCCATACGCAATACTGTCATATCCATGTGCAATACCGTCATATCCATACACAATACTGTCATATCCATGTGCAATACTGTCATATCCATGGGCAATACTTTCATATCCATACGCAATACTGTCATATCCATGTGTAATACTGTCATATCCATGTGCAATACTCACATACCCATGTGCAATACTGACATACCCATGTGTAATACTGTCATATCCATGTGTAATACTGTCATATCCATGTGAAATACTGTCATATTTATGTGCAATACTGTCATATCCATACGCAAAACTGTCATATCCATGTGCAATACTGTCATATCCATACACAATACTGTCATATCCTTGTGCAATACTGTCATATCCATACGCAATACTGTCATATCCATGTGCAATACTGTCATATCCATACGCAATACTGTCATATCCATACGGAATACTGTCATATCCATGTGTAATACTGTCATATCCATACGCAATACTGTCATATCCATGTGTAATACTGTCATATCCATGTGCAATACTCACATACCCATGTGCAATACTGACATACCCATGTGTAATACTGTCATATCCATGTGTAATACTGTCATATCCATGTGCAATACTGTCATACCCATGTGCAATACTATCATATCCATGTGAAATACTGTCATATCCATGTGTAATACTGTCATATCCATACACAATACTGTCATATTTATACGCAATACTGTGATATCGATACGCAATACTGTCATATCCATGTGCAATACTGTCATATCCATAAGCAAATCTGTCATATCCATACGCAATACTGTCATATCCATACGCAATACTGTCATCTGTCATATCCATACGCAATACTGTCATCTGCCATATCCATACGCAATACTGTCACATACCCATGTGCAATACTGACATACCCATGTGCAATACTGTCATATCCATGTGGAATACTGTCATATCCATGTGCAATACTGTCATATCCATATGCAATACTGTCATATCCATGTGCAATACTGTCATATCCATACGCAATACTGTCATATCCATACGCAATACTGTCATATCCATGTGCAATACTGTCATATCCATGTGCAATAATGTCATATCCATACGCAATACTGTCATATCCATGTGCAATACTGTCATATCCATACACAATACTGTCATGTCCATACGCAATACTGTCATTTCCATGGGCAATACTTTCATATCCATACGCAATACTGTCATATCCATGTGCAATACTGTCATATCCATACGCAAAACTGTCATATCCATACACAATACTGTCATATCCATACACAATACTGTCATATCCATACACAATACTGTCATATCCATACGCAATACTGTCATATCCATGTGCAATACTGTCATATCCATACGGAATACTGTCATATCCATGTGTAATAATGTCATATCCATGTGTAATACTGTCATATCCATGTGCAATACTTTCATATCCATACGCAATACTGTCATATCCATACGCAATACTGTCATATCCATGTGCAATACTGTCATATCCATGTGTAATACTGTCATATCCATATGTAATACTGTCATATCCATGTGCAATACTGTCATATCCATACCCAATACTGTCATATCCATGTACAATACTGTCATATCCATGTGTAATACTGTCATATCCATGTGCAATACTGTCATATCCATACGCAATACTGTCATATCCATACGCAGTGCTGTCATATCCATGTACAATACTGTCATATCCATGTGTAATACTGTCATAACCATGTGCAATACTGTCATATCCATGTGCAATACTGTCATATCCATACGCAATACTGTCATATCCATACGCAGTGCTGTCATATCCATGTACAATACTGTCATATCCATGTGTAATACTGTCATATCCATACGTAATACTGCCATATCCATGTGCAATACTGTCATATCCATACGCAATACTGTCATATCCATACGCAATACTGTCATATCCATGTGCAATACTGTCATATCCATGTGCAATACTGTCATATCCATACGCAATACTGTCATATCCATGTGCAATACTGTCATATCCATACACAATACTGTCATGTCCATACGCAATACTGTCATATCCATGGGCAATACTTTCATATCCATACGCAATACTGTTATATCCATGTGCAATACTGTCATATCCATGTGTAATACTGTCATATCCATACGCAATACTGTCATATCCATGTGTAATACTGTAACATCCATGTGCAATACTCACATGCCCATGTGCAATACTGACATACCCAAGTGTAATACTGTCATATCCATGTGTAATACTGTCATATCCATGTGCAATACTGTCATATCCATACGCAATACTGTCATATCCATACGCAGTGCTGTCATATCCATGTACAATACTGTCATATCCATGTGTAATACTGTCATATCCATATGTAATACTGTCATATCCATGTGCAATACTGTCATATCCATACGCAATACTGTCATATCCATACGCAATACTGTCATATCCATACGCAATACTGTCATATCCATGTGCAATACTGTCATATCCATGTGTAATAATGTCATATCCGTACGCAACACTGTCATATCCATGTGCAATACTGTAATATCCATACTCAATACTTTCATGTCCATACGCAATACTGTCATATCCATTGGCAATACTTTCATATCCATACGCTATACTGTCATATCCATATGCAATACTGTCATATCCATGTGTAATACTGTCATATCCATACGCAATACTGTCATATCCATGTGTAATACTGTCATATCCATGTGCAATACTCACATACCCATGTGCAATACTGACATACCCATGTGTAATACTGTCATATCCATGTGTAATACTGTCATATTCATGTGCAATACTGTCGTATCCATACGCAATACTGTCATATCCATGTGCAATACTGTCATATCCATGTGCAATACTGTCATATCCATGTGCAATACTGTCATATCCATGTGTAATACTGTCATATCCATACGCAGTGCTGTCATATCCATGTACAATACTGTCATATCCATGTGTAATACTGTCATATCCATATGTAATACTGTCATGTCCATGTGCAATACTGTCATATCAATACGCAATACTGTCATATCCATGTGCAATACTGTCATATCCATACGCAATACTGTCATATCCATGTGCAATACTGTCATATCCATGAGCAATAATGTCATATCCATACGCAATACTGTCATATCCATGTGCAATACTGTCATATCCATACACAATACTGTCATGTCCATACGCAATACTGTAATATCCATGGGCAATACTTTCATATCCATACGCAATACTGTACAATCCATGTGTAATACTGTCATATCCATGTGCAATACTCACATACCCATGTGCAATACTGACATACCCATGTGTAATACTGTCATATCCATGTGTAATACTGTCATATCCATGTGCAATACTGTCATACCCATGTGCAATACTATCATATCCATGTGCAATACTGTCATATCCATGTGTAATACTGTCATATCCATACGCAATACTGTCATATCCATGTGCAATACTGTCATATCCATACACAATACTGTCATATCCATGTGCAATACTGTCATATCCATGTGCAATAATGTCATATCCATACGCAATACTGTCATATCCATGTGCAATACTGTCATATCCATACACAATACTGTCATGTCCATACGCAATACTGTCATATCCATGGGCAATACTTTCATATCCATACGCAATACTGTCATATCCATGTGTAATACTGTCATATCCATGTGCAATACTCACATACCCATGTGCAATACTGACATACCCATGTGTAATACTGTCATATCCATGTGTAATACTGTCATATCCATGTGCAATACTGTCATACCCATGTGCAATACTATGATATCAATGTGCAATACTGTCATATCCATGTGTAATACTGTCATTTCCATACACAATACTGTCATATTTATACACAATACTGTGATATCGATACGCAATACTGTCATATCCATGTGCAATACTGTCATATCCATGCGCAAATCTTTCATATCCATACGCAATACTGTCATATCCATGTGTAATACTGTCATATCCAAGTGTAATACTGTTATATCTATGTGCAATACTGTCATATACATGTGCAATACTGTCATATCCATACGCAAAACTGTCATATCCATGTGCAATACTGTCATATCCATACACAATACTGTCATATCAATACACAATACTGTCATATCCATACGCAATACTGTCATATCCATGTGCAATACTGTCATATCCATGTGCAATAATGTCATATCCATACGCAATACTGTCATATCCATGTGCAATACTGTCATATCCATACACAATACTGTCATGTCCATACGCAATACTGTCATATCCATGGGCAATACTTTCATATCCATACGCAATACTGTCATATCCATGTGTAATACTGTCATATCCATGTGCAATACTCACATACCCATGTGCAATACTGACATACCCATGTGTAATACTGTCATATCCATGTGTAATACTGTCATATCCATGTGCAATACTGTCATACCCATGTGCAATACTATGATATCAATGTGCAATACTGTCATATCCATGTGTAATACTGTCATTTCCATACACAATACTGTCATATTTATACACAATACTGTGATATCGATACGCAATACTGTCATATCCATGTGCAATACTGTCATATCCATACGCAAATCTTTCATATCCATACGCAATACTGTCATATCCATGTGTAATACTGTCATATCCAAGTGTAATACTGTTATATCTATGTGCAATACTGTCATATACATGTGCAATACTGTCATATCCATACGCAAAACTGTCATATCCATGTGCAATACTGTCATATCCATACACAATACTGTCATATCAATACACAATACTGTCATATCCATACGCAATACTGTCATATCCATGTGCAATACTGTCATATCCATGTGTAATACTGTCATATCCATACGCAATACTGTCATATCCATGTGCAATACTGTCATGTCCATACGCAATACTGTCATATCAATGGGCAATACTGTCATATCCATATGTAATACTGTCATATCCATGTGCAATACTGTCATATCCTTACGCAATACTGTCTTATCCATACGCAATACTGTCATATCCATGTGCAAAACTGTCATATCCATGTGTAATACTGTCATATCCATGTGCAATACTTTCATATCCATGTGCAATAATGTCATATCCATACGCAATACTGTCATATCCATGTGCAATACTGTCATATCCATACACAATACTGTCATATCCATACGCAATACTGTCATATCCATGTGCAATACTGTCATATCCATACGCAATACTGTCATATCCATACGCAATACTGTCATATCCATGTAAAATAGTGTCATATCCATGTGTAATACTGTCATATCCAAGTGTAATACTGTCATATCCATGTGCAATACTGTCATATCCATGTGCAATACTGTCAAATCCATACGCAAAACTGTCATATCCATGTGCAATACTGTCATATCCATACACAATACTGTCATATCCATACAATATACTGTCATATCCAAACACAATACTGTCTTATCCATATGCAATACTGTCATATCCATGTGCAATACTGTCATATCCATACGGAATACTGTCATATCCATGTGTAATACTGTCATATCCATGTGCAATACTGTCATATCCATACGCAATACTGTCATATCCATACGCAATACTGTCATATCCATGTGCAATACTGTCATATCCATGTGTAATACTGTCATATCCATATGTAATACTGTCATATCCATGTGCAATACTGTCATATCCATACGCAATACTGTCATATCCATACGCAATACTGTCATATCCATGTGCAATACTGTCATATCCATACGCAATACTGTCATATCCATGTGCAATACTGTCATATCCATGTGCAATACTGTCATATCCATACACAGTGCTGTCATATCCATGTACAATACTGTCATATCCATGTGTAATACTGTCATATCCATATGTAATACTGTCATATAATGTGCAATACTGTCATATCCATACGCAATACTGTCATATCCATACGCAATACTGTCATATCCATGTGCAATACTGTCATATCCATACGCAATACTGTCATATCCATGTGCAATACTGTCATATCCATGTGCAATAATGTCATATCCATACGCAATACTGTCATATCCATATGCAATACTGTCATATCCATACACAATACTGTCATGTCCATACGCAATACTGTCATATCCATGGGCAATACTGTCATATCCATACGCAATACTGTCATATCCAGACGCAATACTGTCATATCCATGTGCAATACTGTCATATCCATACGCAATACTGTCATATCCATGTGCAATACTGTCATATCCATGTGCAATAATGTCATATCCATACGCAATACTGTCATATCCATGTGCAATACTGTCATATCCATACACAATACTGTCATGTCCATACGCAATACTGTCATTTCCATGGGCAATACTTTCATATCCATACGCAATACTGTCATATCCATGTGAAATACTGTCATATCCATACGCAAAACTGTCATATCCATACACAATACTGTCATATCCATACACAATACTGTCATATCCATACACAATACTGTCATATCCATACGCAATACTGTCATATCCATGTGCAATACAGTCATATCCATACGGAATACTGTCATATCCATGTGTAATAATGTCATATCCATGTGTAATACTTTCATATCCATGTGCAATACTTTCATATCCATACGCAATACTGTCATATCCATACGCAATACTGTCATATCCATGTGCAAAACTGTCATATCCATGTGTAATACTGTCATATCCATATGTAATACTGTCATATCCATGTGCAATACTGTCATATCCATACCCAATACTGTCATATCCATACGCAATACTGTCATATCCATGTGCAATACTGTCATATCCATACGCAATACTGTCATATCCATGTGCAATACTGTCATATCCATGTGCAATACTGTCATATCCATACGCAATACTGTCATATCCATACGCAGTGCTGTCATATCCATGTACAATACTGTCATATCCATGTGTAATATTGTCATATCCATACGTAATACTGTCATATCCATGTACAATACTGTCATATCCATACGCAATACTGTCATATCCATACGCAATACTGTCATATCCATGTGCAATACTGTTATATCCATGTGCAATACTGTCATGTCCATACGCAATACTGTCATATCCATGGGCAATACTTTCATATCCATACGCAATACTGTCATATCCATGTGCAATACTGTCATATCCATGTGTAATACTGTCATATCCATACGCAATACTGTCATATCCATGTGTAATACTGTCACATCCATGTGCAATACTCACATACCCATGTGCAATTCTGACATACCCATGTGTAATACTGTCATATCCATGTGTAATACTGTCATATCCATGTGCAATACCGTCATATCCATACGCAATACTGTCATATCCATACGCAATACTGTCATATCCATGTGCAATACTGTCATATCCATACGCAATACTGTCATATCCATGTGCAATACTGTCATATCCATGTGCAATAATGTCATATCCGTACGCAATACTGTCATATCCATGTGCAATACTGTAATATCCATACACAATACTGTCATGTCCATACGCAATACTGTCATATCCATGGGCAATACTTTCATATCCATACGCTATACTGTCATATCCATGTGCAATACCGTCATATCCATGTGTAATACTGTCATATCCATACGCAATACTGTCATATCCATGTGTAATACTGTCATATCCATGTGCAATACTCACATACCCATGTGCAATACTGACATACCCATGTGTAATACTGTCATATCCATGTGTAATACTGTCATATCCATGTGCAATACTGTCATATCCATACGCAATACTGTCATATCCATGTGCAATACTGTCATATCCATGTGCAATACTGTCATATCCATGTGTAATACTGTCATATCCATATGTAATACTGTCATGTCCATGTGCAATACTGTCATATCCATACGCAATACTGTCATATCCATGTGCAATACTGTCATATCCATACGCAATACTGTCATATCCATGTGCAATACTGTCATATCCATGAGCAATAATGTCATATCCATACGCAATACTGTCATATCCTTGTGTAATACTGTCTTATCCATGTGCAATACTCACATACCCATGTGCAATACTGACATACCCATGTGTAATACTGTCATATCCATGTGTAATACTGTCATATCCATGTGCAATACTGTCATACCCATGTGCAATACTATCATATCCATGTGCAATACTGTCATATCCATGTGTAATACTGTCATATCCATACGCAATACTGTCATATCCATGTGTAATACTGTCATATCCATACGCAATACTGTCATATCCATGTGCAATACTGTCATATCCATAAACAATACTGTCATATCCATGTGCAATACTGTCATATCCATGTGCAATAATGTCATATCCATACGCAATACTGTCATATCCATGTGCAATACTGTCATATCCATACACAATACTGTCATATCCATGTGCAATACTGTCATATCCATGGGCAATACTTTCATATCCATACGCAATACTGTCATATCCATGTGTAATACTGTCATATCCATGTGCAATACTCACATACCCATGTGCAATACTGACATACCCATGTGTAATACTGTCATATCCATGTGTAATACTGTCATATCCATGTGCAATACTGTCATACCCATGTGCAATACTATCATATCCATGTGCAATACTGTCATATCCATGTGTAATACTGTCATATCCATACACAATACTGTCATATCCATGTGCAATACTGTCATATCCATACGCAAATCTTTCATATACATACGCAATACTGTCATATCCATGTGCAAAACTGTCATATCCATACGCAATACTGTCATATCCATGTGCAATACTGTCATATCCATGTGTAATACTGTCATATCCAAGTGTAATACTGTCATATCTATGTGCAATACTGTCATATCCATGTGCAATACTGTCATATCCATACGCAAAACTGTCATATCCATGTGCAATACTGTCATATCCATACACAATACTGTCATATCCATACACAATACTGTCATATCCATACGCAATACTGTCATATACATGTGCAATACTGTCATATCCATGTGTAATACTGTCATATCCATACGCAATACTGTCATATCCATGTGTAATACTGTCATATCCATGTGCAATACTCACATACCCATGTGCAATACTGACATACCCATGTGCAATACTGTCATATCCATGTGGAATACTGTCATATCCATGTGGAATACTGTCATATCCATGTGCAATACTGTCACATCCATACACATTACTGTCATATCCATGTGCAATACTGTCATATCCATGTGCAATACTATCATATCCATGTGTAATACTGTCATATCCATACACAATACTGTCATATTTATACGCAATACTGTGATATCCATGTGCAATACTGTCATATCCATGTGTAATACTGTCATATCCATATGTAATACTGTCATATCCATGTGCAATACTGTCATATCCATACCCAATACTGTCATATCCATACGCAATACTGTCATATCCATGTGCAATACTGTTATATCCATGTGCAATACTGTCATATCCATACGCAATTCTGTCATATCCATGTGCAATACTGTCATATCCATACACAATACTGTCATATCCATACGCAATACTGTCATATCCATGGGCAATACTTTCATATCCATACGCAATACTGTCATATCCATGTGCAATACTGTCATATCCATGTGTAATACTGTCATATCCATGTGTAATACTGTCATATCCATACGCAATACTGTCATATCCATACGCAATACTGTCATATCCATGTGCAATACTGTCATATCCATACGCAATACTGTCATATCCATGTGCAATACTGTCATATCCATGTGCAATAATGTCATATCCGTACGCAATACTGTCATATCCATGTGCAATACTGTAATATCCATACACAATACTGTCATGTCCATACGCAATACTGTCATATCCATGGGCAATACTTTCATATCCATACTCTATACTGTCATATCCATGTGCAATACTGTCATATCCATGTGTAATACTGTCATATCCATACGCAATACTGTCATATCCATGTGTAAAACTGTCATATCCATGTGCAATACTCACATACCCATGTGCAATACTGACATACCCATGTGCAATACTGTCATATCCATGTGTAATACTGTCATATCCATGTGCAATACTGTCATATCCATACGCAATACTGTCATATCCATGTGCAATACTGTCATATCCATGTGCAATACTGTCATATCCATGTGTAATACTGTCATATCCATACGCAGTGCTGTCATATCCATGTACAATACTGTCATATCCATGTGTATTACTGTCATATCCATATGTAATACTGTCATGTCAATGTGCAATACTGTCATATCCATACGCAATACTGTCATATCCATGTGCAATACTGTCATATCCATACGCAACACTGTCATATCCATGTGCAATACTGTCATATCCATGAGCAATAATGTCATATCCATACGCAATACTGTCATATCCATGTGCAATACTGTCATATCCATACACAATACTGTCATATCCATGTGTAATACTGTCATATCCATATGTAATACTGTCATGTCCATGTGCAATACTGTCATATCCATACGCAATACTGTCATATCCATGTGCAATACTGTCATATCCATGAGCAATAATGTCATATCCATACGCAATACTGTCATATCCTTGTGTAATACTGTCTTATCCATGTGCAATACTCACATACCCATGTGCAATACTGACATACCCATGTGTAATACTGTCATATCCATGTGTAATACTGTCATATCCATGTGCAATACTGTCATACCCATGTGCAATACTATCATATCCATGTGCAATACTGTCATATCCATGTGTAATACTGTCATATCCATACGCAATACTGTCATATCCATGTGTAATACTGTCATATCCATACGCAATACTGTCATATCCATGTGCAATACTGTCATATCCATAAACAATACTGTCATATCCATGTGCAATACTGTCATATCCATGTGCAATAATGTCATATCCATACGCAATACTGTCATATCCATGTGCAATACTGTCATATCCATACACAATACTGTCATATCCATGTGCAATACTGTCATATCCATGGGCAATACTTTCATATCCATACGCAATACTGTCATATCCATGTGTAATACTGTCATATCCATGTGCAATACTCACATACCCATGTGCAATACTGACATACCCATGTGTAATACTGTCATATCCATGTGTAATACTGTCATATCCATGTGCAATACTGTCATACCCATGTGCAATACTATCATATCCATGTGCAATACTGTCATATCCATGTGTAATACTGTCATATCCATACACAATACTGTCATATCCATGTGCAATACTGTCATATCCATACGCAAATCTTTCATATACATACGCAATACTGTCATATCCATGTGCAAAACTGTCATATCCATACGCAATACTGTCATATCCATGTGCAATACTGTCATATCCATGTGTAATACTGTCATATCCAAGTGTAATACTGTCATATCTATGTGCAATACTGTCATATCCATGTGCAATACTGTCATATCCATACGCAAAACTGTCATATCCATGTGCAATACTGTCATATCCATACACAATACTGTCATATCCATACACAATACTGTCATATCCATACGCAATACTGTCATATACATGTGCAATACTGTCATATCCATGTGTAATACTGTCATATCCATACGCAATACTGTCATATCCATGTGTAATACTGTCATATCCATGTGCAATACTCACATACCCATGTGCAATACTGAGATACCCATGTGCAATACTGTCATATCCATGTGGAATACTGTCATATCCATGTGGAATACTGTCATATCCATGTGCAATACTGTCACATCCATACACATTACTGTCATATCCATGTGCAATACTGTCATATCCATGTGCAATACTGTCATATCCATACACAATACTGTCATATTTATACGCAATACTGTGATATCCATGTGCAATACTGTCATATCCATGTGTAATACTGTCATATCCATATGTAATACTGTCATATCCATGTGCAATACTGTCATATCCATACCCAATACTGTCATATCCATACGCAATACTGTCATATCCATGTGCAATACTGTTATATCCATGTGCAATACTGTCATATCCATACGCAATTCTGTCATATCCATGTGCAATACTGTCATATCCATACACAATACTGTCATATCCATACGCAATACTGTCATATCCATGGGCAATACTTTCATATCCATACGCAATACTGTCATATCCATGTGCAATACTGTCATATCCATGTGTAATACTGTCATATCCATGTGTAATACTGTCATATCCATACGCAATACTGTCATATCCATACGCAATACTGTCATATCCATGTGCAATACTGTCATATCCATACGCAATACTGTCATATCCATGTGCAATACTGTCATATCCATGTGCAATAATGTCATATCCGTACGCAATACTGTCATATCCATGTGCAATACTGTAATATCCATACACAATACTGTCATGTCCATACGCAATACTGTCATATCCATGGGCAATACTTTCATATCCATACTCTATACTGTCATATCCATGTGCAATACTGTCATATCCATGTTTAATACTGTCATATCCATACGCAATACTGTCATATCCATGTGTAAAACTGTCATATCCATGTGCAATACTCACATACCCATGTGCAATACTGACATACCCATGTGCAATACTGTCATATCCATGTGTATTACTGTCATATCCATATGTAATACTGTCATGTCAATGTGCAATACTGTCATATCCATACGCAATACTGTCATATCCATGTGCAATACTGTCATATCCATACGCAACACTGTCATATCCATGTGCAATACTGTCATATCCATGAGCAATAATGTCATATCCATACGCAATACTGTCATATCCATGTGCAATACTGTCATATCCATACACAATACTGTCATGTCCATACGCAATACTGTAATATCCATGGGCAATACTTTCATATCCATACGCAATACTGTCATATCCGTGTGTAATACTGTCATATCCATGTGCAATACTCACATACCCATGTGCAATACTGACATACCCATGTGTAATACTGTCATATCCATGTGTAATACTGTCATATCCATGTGCAATACTGTCATACCCATGTGCAATACTATCATATCCATGTGCAATACTGTCATATCCATATGTAATACTGTCATATCCATACGCAATACTGTCATATCCATGTGTAGTACTGTCATATCCATACGCAATACTGTCATATCCATGTGCAATACTGTCATATCCATACACAATACTGTCATATCCATGTGCAATACTGTCATATCCATGTGCAATAATGTCATATCCATACGCAATACTGTCATATCCATGTGCAATACTGTCATATCCATACACAATACTGTCATATCCATGTGCAATACTGTCATACCCATGTGCAATACTATCATATCCATGTGTAATACTGTCATATCCATGTGCAATACTCACATACCCATGTGCAATACTGACATACCCATGTGTAATGCTGTCATATCCATGTGTAATACTGTCATATCCATGTGCAATACTGTCATACCCATGTGCAATACTATCATATCCATGTGCAATACTGTCATATCCATGTGTAATACTGTCATATCCATACACAATACTGTCATATTTATACACAATACTGTGATATCGATAGGCAATACTGTCATATCCATGTGCAATACTGTCATATCCATACGCAAATCTTTCATATCCATACGCAATACTGTCATATCCATGTGCAATACTGTCATATCCATACGCAATACTGTCATATCCATGTGCAATACTGTCATATCCATGTGTAATACTGTCATATCCAAGTGTAATACTGTCATATCTATGTGCAATACTGTCATATCCATGTGCAATACTGTCATAGCCATACGCAAAACTGTCATGTCCATGTGCAATACTGTCATATCCATACACAATACTGTCATATCCATACACAATACTGTCATATCCATACGCAATACTGTCATATCCATATGCAATACTGTCATATCCATGTGTAATACTGTCATATCCATACGCAATACTGTCATATCCATGTGTAATACTGTCATATGCATGTGCAATACTCACATACCCATGTGCAATACTGACATACCCATGTGCAATACTGTCACATCCATACACAATACTGTCATATCCATGTGAAATACTGTCATATCCATGTGCAATACTATCATATCCATGTGTAATACTGTCATATCCATACACAATACTGTCATATTTATACGCAATACTGTGATATCGATACGCAATACTGTCATATCCATGTGCAATACTGTCATATCCATGTGTAATACTGTCATATCCATGTGTAATACTGTCATATCCATGTGCAATACTGTCATATCCATGTGCAATACTGTCATATCCATACGCAAAACTGTCATATCCATGTGCAATACTGTCTATTCCATACACAATACTGTCATATCCATACACAATACTGTCATATCCATGTGCAATACTGTCATATCCATACGCAATACTGTCATATCCATGTGCAATACTGTCATATTCATACGCAATACTGTCATATCCATACGGAATACTGTCATATCCATGTGTAATACTGTCATATCCATACGCAATACTGTCATATCCATGTGTAATACTGTCATATCCATGTGCAATACTCACATACCCATGTGCAATACTAACATACCCATGTGTAATACTGTCATATCCATGTGTAATACTGTCATATCCATGTGCAATACTGTCATAACCATGTGCAATACTATCATATCCATACACAATACTGTCATATTTATACGCAATACTGTGATATCGATACGCAATACTGTCATATCCATGTGCAATACTGTCATATCCATACGCAAATCTGTCATATCCATACGGAATACTGTCATACCCATACGCAATACTGTCATCTGTCATATCCATACGCAATACTGTCATATCCATGTGCAATACTCACATACCCATGTGCAATACTCACATACCCATGTGCAATACTAACATACCCATGTGTAATACTGTCATATCCATGTGTAATACTGTCATACCCATGTGCAATACTGTCATATCCATGTGGAATACTGTCATATCCATGTGCAATACTATCATATCCATGTGTAATACTGTCATATCCATACACAATACTGTCATATTAATACGCAATACTGTGATATCGATACGCAATACTGTCATATCCATGTGCAATACTGTCATATCCATGTGTAATACTGTCATATCCATGTGTAATACTGTCATATCCATGTGCAATACTGTCATATCCATGTGCAATACTGTCATATCCATACGCAAAACTGTCATATTCATGTGCAATACTGTCATATCCATACACAATACTGTCATATCCATACACAATACTGTCATATCCATGTGCAATACTGTCATATCCATACGCAATACTGTCATATCCATGTGCAATACTGTCATATTCATACGCAATACTGTCATATCCATACGCAATACTGTCATATCCATGTGTAATACTGTCATATCCATACGCAATACTGTCATATCCATGTGTAATACTGTCATATCCATGTGCAATACTCACATACCCATGTGCAATACTAACACACCCATGTGTAATACTGTCATATCCATGTGTAATACTGTCATATCCATGTGCAATACTGTCATACCCATGTGCAATACTATCATATCCATGTGCAATACTGTCATATCCATGTGTAATACTGTCATATCCATACACAATACTGTCATATTTATACGCAATACTGTGATATCGATACGCAATACTGTCATATCCATGTGCAATACTGTCATATCCATACGCAAATCTGTCATATCCATACGGAATACTGTCATATCCATACGCAATACTGTCATCTGTCATATCCATACGCAATACTGTCATATCCATGTGCAATACTCACATACCCATGTGCAATACTGACATACCCATGTGCAATACTGTCATATCCATGTGGAATACTGTCATATCCATGTGCAATACTGTCATATCCATATGTAATACTGTCATATCCATGTGCAATACTGTCATATCCATACGCAATACTGTCATATCCATACGCAATACTGTCATATCCATGTGCAATACTGTCATATCCATATGCAATACTGTCATATCCATGTGCAATACTGTCATATCCATGTGCAATACTGTCATATCCATACGCAATACTGTCATATCCATACGCAGTGCTGTCATATCCATGTACAATACTGTCATATCCATGTGTAATACTGTCGTATCCATATGTAATACTGTCATATAATGTGCAATACTGTCATATCCATACGCAATACTGTCACATCCATGTGCAATACTGTCATATCCATGTGCAATAATGTCATATCCATACGCAATACTGTCATATCCATACGCAATACTGTCATATCCATGTGTAATACTGTCATATCCATGTGCAATACTCACATACCCATGTGCAATACTGACATACCCATGTGTAATACTGTCATATCCATGTGTAATACTGTCATATCCATGTGCAATACTGTCATATCCATACGCAATACTGTCATATCCATGTGCAATACTGTCATATCCATGTGCAATACTGTCATATCCATGTGTAATACTGTCATATCCATATGTAATACTGTCATGTCCATGTGCAATACTGTCATATCCATACGCAATACTGTCATATCCATGTGCAATACTGTCATATCCATACGCAATACTGTCATATCCATGTGCAATACTGTCATATCCATGAGCAATAATGTCATATCCATACGCAATACTGTCATATCCTTGTGTAATACTGTCTTATCCATGTGCAATACTCACATACCCATGTGCAATACTGACATACCCATGTGTAATACTGTCATATCCATGTGTAATACTGTCATATCCATGTGCAATACTGTCATACCCATGTGCAATACTATCATATCCATGTGCAATACTGTCATATCCATGTGTAATACTGTCATATCCATACGCAATACTGTCATATCCATGTGTAATACTGTCATATCCATACGCAATACTGTCATATCCATGTGCAATACTGTCATATCCATAAACAATACTGTCATATCCATGTGCAATACTGTCATATCCATGTGCAATAATGTCATATCCATACGCAATACTGTCATATCCATGTGCAATACTGTCATATCCATACACAATACTGTCATATCCATGTGCAATACTGTCATATCCATGGGCAATACTTTCATATCCATACGCAATACTGTCATATCCATGTGTAATACTGTCATATCCATGTGCAATACTCACATACCCATGTGCAATACTGACATACCCATGTGTAATACTGTCATATCCATGTGAAATACTGTCATATCCATGTGCAATACTGTCATACCCATGTGCAATACTATCATATCCATGTGCAATACTGTCATATCCATGTGTAATACTGTCATATCCATACACAATACTGTCATATCCATGTGCAATACTGTCATATCCATACGCAAATCTTTCATATACATACGCAATACTGTCATATCCATGTGCAAAACTGTCATATCCATACGCAATACTGTCATATCCATGTGCAATACTGTCATATCCATGTGTAATACTGTCATATCCAAGTGTAATACTGTCATATCTATGTGCAATACTGTCATATCCATGTGCAATACTGTCATATCCATACGCAAAACTGTCATATCCATGTGCAATACTGTCATATCCATACACAATACTGTCATATCCATACACAATACTGTCATATCCATACGCAATACTGTCATATCCATGTGCAATACTGTCATATCCATGTGTAATACTGTCATATCCATACGCAATACTGTCATATCCATGTGTAATACTGTCATATCCATGTGCAATACTCACATACCCATGTGCAATACTGACAGACCCATGTGCAATACTGTCATATCCATGTGGAATACTGTCATATCCATGTGGAATAGTGTCATATCCATGTGCAATACTGTCACATCCATACACAATACTGTCATATCCATGTGCAATACTGTCATATCCATGTGCAATACTATCATATCCATGTGTAATACTGTCATATCCATACACAATACTGTCATATTTATACGCAATACTGTGATATCCATGTGCAATACTGTCATATCCATGTGTAATACTGTCATATCCATATGTAATACTGTCATATCCATGTGCAATACTGTCATATCCATACCCAATACTGTAATATCCATACGCAATACTGTCATATCCATGTGCAATACTGTTATATCCATGTGCAATACTGTCATATCCATACGCAATTCTGTCATATCCATGTGCAATACTGTCATATCCATACACAATACTGTCATATCCATACGCAATACTGTCATATCCATGGGCAATACTTTCATATCCATACGCAATACTGTCATATCCATGTGCAATACTGTCATATCCATGTGTAATACTGTCATATCCATGTGTAATACTGTCATATCCATACGCAATACTGTCATATCCATACGCAATACTGTCATATCCATGTGCAATACTGTCATATCCATACGCAATACTGTCATATCCGTACGCAATACTGTCATATCCATGTGCAATACTGTAATATCCATACACAATACTGTCATGTCCATACGCAATACTGTCATATCCATGGGCAATACTTTCATATCCATACTCTATACTGTCATATCCATGTGCAATACTGTCATATCCATGTGTAATACTGTCATATCCATAGGCAATACTGTCATATCCATGTGTAAAACTGTCATATCCATGTGCAATACTCACATACCCATGTGCAATACTGACATACCCATGTGCAATACTGTCATATCCATGTGTAATACTGTCATATCCATGTGCAATACTGTCATATCCATACGCAATACTGTCATATCCATGTGCAATACTGTCATATCCATGTGCAATACTGTCATATCCATGTGTAATACTGTCATATCCATACGCAGTGCTGTCATATCCATGTACAATACTGTCATATCCATGTGTATTACTGTCATATCCATATGTAATACTGTCATGTCAATGTGCAATACTGTCATATCCATACGCAATACTGTCATATCCATGTGCAATACTGTCATATCCATACGCAACACTATCATATCCATGTGCAATACTGTCATATCCATGAGCAATAATGTCATATCCATACGCAATACTGTCATATCCATGTGCAATACTGTCATATCCATACACAATACTGTCATGTCCATACGCAATACTGTAATATCCATGGGCAATACTTTCATATCCATACGCAATACTGTCATATCCTTGTGTAATACTGTCATATCCATGTGCAATACTCACATACCCATGTGCAATACTGACATACCCATGTGTAATACTGTCATATCCATGTGTAATACTGTCATATCCATGTGCAATACTGTCATACCCATGTGCAATACTATCATATCCATGTGCAATACTGTCATATCCATGTGTAATACTGTCATATCCATACGCAATACTGTCATATCCATGTGTAGTACTGTCATATCCATACGCAATACTGTCATATCCATGTGCAATACTGTCATATCCATACACAATACTGTCATATCCATGTGCAATACTGTCATATCCATGTGCAATAATGTCATATCCATACGCAATACTGTCATATCCATGTGCAATACTGTCATATCCATACACAATACTGTCATATCCATGTGCAATACTGTCATACCCATGTGCAATACTATCATATCCATGTGTAATACTGTCATATCCATGTGCAATACTCACATACCCATGTGCAATACTGACATACCCATGTGTAATGCTGTCATATCCATGTGTAATACTGTCATATCCATGTGCAATACTGTCATACCCATGTGCAATACTATCATATCCATGTGCAATACTGTCATATCCATGTGTAATACTGTCATATCCATACACAATACTGTCATATTTATACACAATACTGTGATATCGATAGGCAATACTGTCATATCCATGTGCAATACTGTCATATCCATACGCAAATCTTTCATATCCATACGCAATACTGTCATATCCATGTGCAATACTGTCATATCCATACGCAATACTGTCATATCCATGTGCAATACTGTCATATCCATGTGTAATACTGTCATATCCAAGTGTAATACTGTCATATCTATGTGCAATACTGTCATATCCATGTGCAATACTGTCATAGCCATACGCAAAACTGTCATGTCCATGTGCAATACTGTCATATCCATACACAATACTGTCATATCCATACACAATACTGTCATATCCATACGCAATACTGTCATATCCATATGCAATACTGTCATATCCATGTGTAATACTGTCATATCCATACGCAATACTGTCATATCCATGTGTAATACTGTCATATGCATGTGCAATACTCACATACCCATGTGCAATACTGACATACCCATGTGCAATACTGTCACATCCATACACAATACTGTCATATCCATGTGCAATACTGTCATATCCATGTGCAATACTATCATATCCATGTGTAATACTGTCATATCCATACACAATACTGTCATATTTATACGCAATACTGTGATATCGATACGCAATACTGTCATATCCATGTGCAATACTGTCATATCCATGTGTAATACTGTCATATCCATGTGTAATACTGTCATATCCATGTGCAATACTGTCATATCCATGTGCAATACTGTCATATCCATACGCAAAACTGTCATATCCATGTGCAATACTGTCTATTCCAAACACAATACTGTCATATCCATACACAATACTGTCATATCCATGTGCAATACTGTCATATCCATACGCAATACTGTCATATCCATGTGCAATACTGTCATATTCATACGCAATACTGTCATATCCATACGGAATACTGTCATATCCATGTGTAATACTGTCATATCCATACGCAATACTGTCATATCCATGTGTAATACTGTCATATCCATGTGCAATACTCACATACCCATGTGCAATACTAACATACCCATGTGTAATACTGTCATATCCATGTGTAATACTGTCATATCCATGTGCAATACTGTCATACCCATGTGCAATACTATCATATCCATGTGCAATACTGTCATATCCATGTGTAATACTGTCATATCCATACACAATACTGTCATATTTATACGCAATACTGTGATATCGATACGCAATACTGTCATATCCATGTGCAATACTGTCATATCCATACGCAAATCTGTCATATCCATACGGAATACTGTCATACCCATACGCAATACTGTCATCTGTCATATCCATACGCAATACTGTCATATCCATGTGCAATACTCACATACCCATGTGCAATACTCACATACCCATGTGCAATACTAACATACCCATGTGTAATACTGTCATATCCATGTGTAATACTGTCATACCCATGTGCAATACTGTCATATCCATGTGGAATACTGTCATATCCATGTGCAATACTATCATATCCATGTGTAATACTGTCATATCCATACACAATACTGTCATATTAATACGCAATACTGTGATATCGATACGCAATACTGTCATATCCATGTGCAATACTGTCATATCCATGTGTAATACTGTCATATCCATGTGTAATACTGTCATATCCATGTGCAATACTGTCATATCCATGTGCAATACTGTCATATCCATACGCAAAACTGTCATATTCATGTGCAATACTGTCATATCCATACACAATACTGTCATATCCATACACAATACTGTCATATCCATGTGCAATACTGTCATATCCATACGCAATACTGTCATATCCATGTGCAATACTGTCATATTCATACGCAATACTGTCATATCCATACGGAATACTGTCATATCCATGTGTAATACTGTCATATCCATACGCAATACTGTCATATCCATGTGTAATACTGTCATATCCATGTGCAATACTCACATACCCATGTGCAATACTAACATACCCATGTGTAATACTGTCATATCCATGTGTAATACTGTCATATCCATGTGCAATACTGTCATACCCATGTGCAATACTATCATATCCATGTGCAATACTGTCATATCCATGTGTAATACTGTCATATCCATACACAATACTGTCATATTTATACGCAATACTGTGATATCGATACGCAATACTGTCATATCCATGTGCAATACTGTCATATCCATACGCAAATCTGTCATATCCATACGGAATACTGTCATATCCATACGCAATACTGTCATCTGTCATATCCATACGCAATACTGTCATATCCATGTGCAATACTCACATACCCATGTGCAATACTGACATACCCATGTGCAATACTGTCATATCCATGTGGAATACTGTCATATCCATGTGCAATACTGTCATATCCATATGTAATACTGTCATATCCATGTGCAATACTGTCATATCCATACGCAATACTGTCATATCCATACGCAATACTGTCATATCCATGTGCAATACTGTCATATCCATACGCAATACTGTCATATACATGTGCAATACTGTCATATGCATGTGCAATACTGTCATATCCATACGCAATACTGTCATATCCATACGCAGTGCTGTCATATCCATGTACAATACTGTCATATCCATGTGTAATACTGTCGTATCCATATGTAATACTGTCATATAATGTGCAATACTGTCATATCCATACGCAATACTGTCATATCCATGTGCAATACTGTCATATCCATGTGCAATAATGTCATATCCATACGCAATACTGTCATATCCATGTGCAATACTGTCATATCCCTACACAATACTGTCATCTCCATACGCAATACTGTCATTTCCATGGGCAATACTTTCATATCCATACGCAATACTGTCATATCCATGTGCAATACTGTCATATCCATGTGCAATACTGTCATATCCATACCCAATACTGTCATATCCATACGCAATACTGTCATATCCATGTGCAATACTGTCATATCCATACGCAATACTGTCATATCCATGTGCAATACTGTCATATCCATGTGCAATACTGTCATATCCATGTGTAATACTGTCATATCCATACACAATACTGTCATATTTATACGCAATACTGTGATATCGATACGCAATACTGTCATATCCATGTGCAATACTGTCATATCCATACGCAAATCTGTCATATCCATACGGAATACTGTCATACCCATACGCAATACTGTCATCTGTCATATCCATACGCAATACTGTCATATCCATGTGCAATACTCACATACCCATGTGCAATACTCACATACCCATGTGCAATACTAACATACCCATGTGTAATACTGTCATATCCATGTGTAATACTGTCATACCCATGTGCAATACTGTCATATCCATGTGGAATACTGTCATATCCATGTGCAGTACTATCATATCCATGTGTAATACTGTCATATCCATACACAATACTGTCATATTAATACGCAATACTGTGATATCGATACGCAATACTGTCATATCCATGTGCAATACTGTCATATCCATGTGTAATACTGTCATATCCATGTGTAATACTGTCATATCCATGTGCAATACTGTCATATCCATGTGCAATACTGTCATATCCATACGCAAAACTGTCATATTCATGTGCAATACTGTCATATCCATACACAATACTGTCATATCCATACACAATACTGTCATATCCATGTGCAATACTGTCATATCCATACGCAATACTGTCATATCCATGTGCAATACTGTCATATTCATACGCAATACTGTCATATCCATACGGAATACTGTCATATCCATGTGTAATACTGTCATATCCATACGCAATACTGTCATATCCATGTGTAATACTGTCATATCCATGTGCAATACTCACATACCCATGTGCAATACTAACATACCCATGTGTAATACTGTCATATCCATGTGTAATACTGTCATATCCATGTGCAATACTGTCATACCCATGTGCAATACTATCATATCCATGTGCAATACTGTCATATCCATGTGTAATACTGTCATATCCATACACAATACTGTCATATTTATACGCAATACTGTGATATCGATACGCAATACTGTCATATCCATGTGCAATACTGTCATATCCATACGCAAATCTGTCATATTCATACGGAATACTGTCATATCCATACGCAATACTGTCATCTGTCATATCCATACGCAATACTGTCATATCCATGTGCAATACTCACATACCCATGTGCAATACTGACATACCCATGTGCAATACTGTCATATCCATGTGGAATACTGTCATATCCATGTGCAATACTGTCATATCCATATGTAATACTGTCATATCCATGTGCAATACTGTCATATCCATACGCAATACTGTCATATCCATACGCAATACTGTCATATCCATGTGCAATACTGTCATATCCATACGCAATACTGTCATATCCATGTGCAATACTGTCATATCCATGTGCAATACTGTCATATCCATACGCAATACTGTCATATCCATACGCAGTGCTGTCATATCCATGTACAATACTGTCATATCCATGTGTAATACTGTCGTATCCATATGTAATACTGTCATATAATGTGCAATACTGTCATATCCATACGCAATACTGTCATATCCATGTGCAATACTGTCATATCCATGTGCAATAATGTCATATCCATACGCAATACTGTCATATCCATGTGCAATACTGTCATATCCCTACACAATACTGTAATCTCCATACGCAATACTGTCATTTCCATGGGCAATACTTTCATATCCATACGCAATACTGTCATATCCATGTGCAATACTGTCATATCCATGTGCAATACTGTCATATCCATACCCAATACTGTCATATCCATACGCAATACTGTCATATCCATGTGCAATACTGTCATATCCATACGCAATACTGTCATATCCATGTGCAATACTGTCATATCCATGTGCAATACTGTCATATCCATAAGCAATACTGTCATATCCATACGCAGTGCTGTCATATCCATGTACAATACTGTCATATCCATGTGTAATACTGTCATATCCATACTTAATACTGTCATATCCATGTGCAATACTGTCATATCCATACGCAATACTGTCATATCCATACGCAATACTGTCATATCCATGTGCAATACTGTCATATCCATACGCAATACTGTCATATCCATGTGCAATACTGTCATATCCTTGTGCAATACTGTCATATCCATACGCAATACTGTCATATCCATGTGCAATTCTGTCATATCCATACCCAATACTGTCATGTCCATACGCAATACTGTCATATCCATGGGCAATACTTTCATATCCATACGCAATACTGTCATATCCATGTGCAATACTGTCATATCCATGTGTAATACTGTCATATCCATACGCAATACTGTCATATCCATGTGTAATACTGTCACATCCATGTTCAATACTCACATACCCATGTGCAATACTGACATACCCATGTGTAATACTGTCATATCCATGTGTAATACTGTCATATCCATACGCAATACTGTCATATCCATACGCAATACTGTCATATCCATGTGCAATACTGTCATATCCATGTGCAATACTGTCATATCCATACGCAATACTGTCATATCCATGTGCAATACTGTCATATCCTTGTGCAATACTGTCATATCCATACGCAATACTGTCATATCCATGTGCAATACTGTCATATCCATACACAATACTGTCATGTCCATACGCAATATTGTCATATCCATGGGCAATACTTTCATATCCATACGCAATACTGTCATATCCATGTGCAATACTCACATACCCATGTGCAATACTGACATACCCATGTGTAATACTGTCATATCCATGTGTAATACTGTCATATCCATGTGCAATACTGTCATATCCATACGCAATACTGTCATATCCATGTGCAATACTGTCATATCCATGTGCAATACTGTCATATCCATGTGCAATACTGTCATATCCATGTGTAATACTGTCATATCCATACGCAGTGATGTCATATCCATGTGCAATACTGTCATATCCATGTGCAATACTATCATATCCATGTGTAATACTGTCATATCCATACACAATACTGTCATATTTATACGCAATACTGTGATATCGATACGCAATACTGTCATATCCATGTGCAATACTGTCATATCCACGTGTAATACTGTCATATCCAAGTGTAATACTGTCATATCCATGTGCAATACTGTCATATCCATGTGCAATACTGTCATATCCATACACAAAACTGTCATATCCATGTGCAATACTGTCATATCCATACACAATACTGTCATATCCATACACAATACTGTCATATCCATGTGCAATACTGTCATATCCATACGCATTACTGTCATATCCATGTGCAATACTGTCATATCCATACGCAATACTGTCATATCCATACGGAATACTGTCATATCCATGTGTAATACTGTCATATCCATACGCAATACTGTCATATCCATGTGTAATACTGTCATATCCATGTGCAATACTCACATACCCATGTGCAATACTGACATACCCATGTGTAATACTGTCATATCCATGTGTAATACTGTCATATCCATGTGCAATACTGTCATACCCATGTGCAATACTATCATATCCATGTGCAATACTGTCATATCCATGTGTAATACTGTCATATCCATACACAATACTGTCATATCCATGTGCAATACTGTCATATCCATGTGCAATAATGTCATATCCATATGCAATACTGTCATATCCATGTGCAATACTGTCATATCCCTACACAATACTGTCATCTCCATACGCAATACTGTCATTTCCATGGGCAATACTTTCATATCCATACGCAATACTGTCATATCCATGTGCAATACTGTCATATCCATGTGCAATACTGTCATATCCATACCCAATACTGTCATATCCATACGCAATACTGTCATATCCATGTGCAATACTGTCATATCCATACGCAATACTGTCATATCCATGTGCAATACTGTCATATCCATGTGCAATACTGTCATATCCATACGCAATACTGTCATATCCATACGCAGTGCTGTCATATCCATGTACAATACTGTCATATCCATGTGTAATACTGTCATATCCATAATTAATACTGTCATATCCATGTGCAATACTGTCATATCCATACGCAATACTGTCATATCCATACGCAATACTGTCATATCCATGTGCAATACTGTCATATCCATACGCAATACTGTCATATCCATGTGCAATACTGTCATATCCTTGTGCACTACTGTCATATCCATACGCAATACTGTCATATCCATGTGCAATACTGTCATATCCATACACAATACTGTCTTGTCCATACGCAATACTGTCATATCCATGGGCAATACTTTCATATCCATACGCAATACTGTCATATCCATGTGCAATACTGTCATATCCATGTGTAATACTGTCATATCCATACGCAATACTGTCATATCCATGTGTAATACTGTCACATCCATGTGCAATACTCACATACCCATGTGCAATACTGACATACCCATGTGTAATACTGTCATATCCATGTTTAATACTGTCATATCCATACGCAATACTGTCATATCCATACGCAATACTGTAATATCCATGTGCAATACTGTCATATACATACGCAATACTGTCATATCCATGTACAATACTGTCATATCCATGTGCAATAATGTCATATCCGTACGCAATACTGTCATATCCATGTGCAATACTGTAATATCCATATACAATACTGTCATGTCCATACGCAATACTGTCATATCCATGGGCAATACTTTCATATCCATACGCTATACTGTCATATCCATGTGCAATACTGTCATATCCATGTGTAATACTGTCATATCCATACGCAATACTGTCATATCCATCTGTAATACTGTCATATCCATGTGCAATACTCACATACCCATGTGCAATACTGACATACCCATGTGTAATACTGTCATATCCATGTGTAATACTGTCATATCCATGTGCAATACTGTCATATCCATACGCAATACTGTCATATCCATGTGCAATACTGTCATATCCATGTGCAATACTGTCATATCCATGTGCAATACTGTCATATCCATGTGTAATACTGTCATATCCATACGCAGTGATGTCATATCCATGTGCAATACTGTCATATCCATGTGCAATACTATCATATCCATGTGTAATACTGTCATATCCATACACAATACTGTCATATTTATACGCAATACTGTGATATCGATACGCAATACTGTCATATCCATGTGCAATACTGTCATATCCATGTGTAATACTGTCATATCCATGTGTAATACTGTCATATCCATGTGCAATACTGTCATATCCATGTGCAATACTGTCATATCCATACGCAAAACTGTCATATCCATACACAATACTGTCATATCCATGTGCAATACTGTCATATCCATACGCAATACTGTCATATCCATGTGCAATACTGTCATATCCTTGTGCACTACTGTCATATCCATACGCAATACTGTCATATCCATGTGCAATACTGTCATATCCATACACAATACTGTCTTGTCCATACGCAATACTGTCATATCCATGGGCAATACTTTCATATCCATACGCAATACTGTCATATCCATGTGCAATACTGTCATATCCATGTGTAATACTGTCATATCCATACGCAATACTGTCATATCCATGTGTAATACTGTCACATCCATGTGCAATACTCACATACCCATGTGCAATACTGACATACCCATGTGTAATACTGTCATATCCATGTTTAATACTGTCATATCCATACGCAATACTGTCATATCCATACGCAATACTGTAATATCCATGTGCAATACTGTCATATACATACGCAATACTGTCATATCCATGTACAATACTGTCATATCCATGTGCAATAATGTCATATCCGTACGCAATACTGTCATATCCATGTGCAATACTGTAATATCCATATACAATACTGTCATGTCCATACGCAATACTGTCATATCCATGGGCAATACTTTCATATCCATACGCTATACTGTCATATCCATGTGCAATACTGTCATATCCATGTGTAATACTGTCATATCCATACGCAATACTGTCATATCCATCTGTAATACTGTCATATCCATGTGCAATACTCACATACCCATGTGCAATACTGACATACCCATGTGTAATACTGTCATATCCATGTGTAATACTGTCATATCCATGTGCAATACTGTCATATCCATACGCAATACTGTCATATCCATGTGCAATACTGTCATATCCATGTGCAATACTGTCATATCCATGTGCAATACTGTCATATCCATGTGTAATACTGTCATATCCATACGCAGTGATGTCATATCCATGTGCAATACTGTCATATCCATGTGCAATACTATCATATCCATGTGTAATACTGTCATATCCATACACAATACTGTCATATTTATACGCAATACTGTGATATCGATACGCAATACTGTCATATCCATGTGCAATACTGTCATATCCATGTGTAATACTGTCATATCCATGTGTAATACTGTCATATCCATGTGCAATACTGTCATATCCATGTGCAATACTGTCATATCCATACGCAAAACTGTCATATCCATACACAATACTGTCATATCCATGTGCAATACTGTCATATCCATACGCATTACTGTCATATCCATGTGCAATACTGTCATATCCATACGCAATACTGTCATATCCATACGGAATACTGTCATATCCATGTGTAAAACTGTCATATCCATACGCAATACTGTCATATCCATGTGTAATACTGTCATATCCATGTGCAATACTCACATACCCATGTGCAATACTGACATACCCATGTGTAATACTGTCATATCCATGTGTAATACTGTCATATCCATGTGCAATACTGTCATACCCATGTGCAATACTATCATATCCATGTCCAATACTGTCATATCCATGTGTAATACTGTCATATCCATACACAATACTGTCATATTTATACGCAATACTGTGATATCGATACGCAATACTGTCATATCCATGTGCAATACTGTCATATCCATACGCAAATCTGTCATATCCATACGGAATACTGTCATATCCATATGCAATACTGTCATCTGTCATATCCATACGCAATACTGTCATATCCATGTGCAATACACACATACCCATGTGCAATACTGACATACCCATGTGCAATACTGTCATATCCATGTGGAATACTGTCATATCCATGTGCATAACTGTCATATCCATATGTAATACTGTCATATCCATGTGCAATACTGTCATATCCATACGCAATACTGTCATATCCATACGCAATACTGTCATATCCATTTGCAATACTGTCATATCCATACGCAATACTGTCATATCCATGTGCAATACTGTCATATCCATGTGCAATACTGTCATATCCATACGCAATACTGTCATATCCATACGCAGTGCTGTCATATCCATGTACAATACTGTCATATCCATGTGTAATACTGTCATATCCATATGTAATACTGTCATATAATGTGCAATACTGTCATATCCATACGCAATACTGTCATATCCATGTGCAATACTGTCATATCCATGTGCAATAATGTCATATCCATACGCAATACTGTCATATCCATGTGCAATACTGTCATATCCCTACACAATACTGTCATCTCCATACGCAATACTGTCATTTCCATGGGCAATACTTTCATATCCATACGCAATACTGTCATATCCATGTGCAATACTGTCATATCCATGTGCAATACTGTCATATCCATACCCAATACTGTCATATCCATACGCAATACTGTCATATCCATGTGCAATACTGTCATATCCATACGCAATACTGTCATATCCATGTGTAATACTGTCATATCCATACGCAATACTGTCATATCCATGTGCAATACTGTCATATCCATACGCAATACTGTCATATCCATGTGTAATACTGTCATATCCATACGCAATACTGTCATATCCATGTGCAATACTCACATACCCATGTGCAATACTGACATACCCATGTGTAATACTGTCATATCCATGTGTAATACTGTCATATCCATGTGCAATACTGTCATATCCATACGCAATACTGTCATATCCATGTGCAATACTGTCATATCCATGTGCAATACTGTCATATCCATGTGCAATACTGTCATATCCATGTGTAATACTGTCATATCCATACGCAGTGATGTCATATCCATGTGCAATACTGTCATATCCATGTGCAATACTATCATATCCATGTGTAATACTGTCATATCCATACACAATACTGTCATATTTATACGCAATACTGTGATATCGATACGCAATACTGTCATATCCATGTGCAATACTGTCATATCCATGTGTAATACTGTCATATCCATGTGTAATACTGTCATATCCATGTGCAATACTGTCATATCCATGTGCAATACTGTCATATCCATACGCAAAACTGTCATATCCATGTGCAATACTGTCATATCCATACACAATACTGTCTTATCCATAGACAATACTGTCATATCCATGTGCAATACTGTCATATCCATACGCATTACTGTCATATCCATGTGCAATACTGTCATATCCATACGCAATACTGTCATATCCATACGGAATACTGTCATATCCATGTGTAATACTGTCATATCCATACGCAATACTGTCATATCCATGTGTAATACTGTCATATCCATGTGCAATACTCACATACCCATGTGCAATACTGACATACCCATGTGTAATACTGTCATATCCATGTGTAATACTGTCATATCCATGTGCAATACTGTCATACCCATGTGCAATACTATCATATCCATGTGCAATACTGTCATATCCATGTGTAATACTGTCATATCCATACACAATACTGTCATATCCATGTGCAATACTGTCATATCCATGTGCAATAATGTCATATCCATACGCAATACTGTCATATCCATGTGCAATACTGTCATATCCCTACACAATACTGTCATCTCCATACGCAATACTGTCATATCCATGTGCAATACTGTCATATCCATACGCAATACTGTCATATCCATACGCAATACTGTCATATCCATGTGCAATACTGTAATATCCATACGCAATACTGTCATATCCATGTGCAATACTGTCATATCCTTGTGCACTACTGTCATATCCATACGCAATACTGTCATATCCATGTGCAATACTGTCATATCCATACACAATACTGTCATGTCCATACGCAATACTGTCATATCCATGGGCAATACTTTCATATCCATACGCAATACTGTCATATCCATGTGCAATACTGTCATATCCATGTGTAATACTGTCATATCCATACGCAATACTGTCATATCCATGTGTAATACTGTCACATCCATGTGCAATACTCACATACCCATGTGCAATACAGACATACCCATGTGTAATACTGTCATATCCATGTGTAATACTGTCATATCCATACGCAATACTGTCATATCCATGTGTAATACTGTCATATCCATACGCAATACTGTCATATCCATACGCAATACTGTCATATCCATGTGCAATACTGTCATATCCATACGCAATACTGTCATATCCATGTACAATACTGCCATATCCATGTGCAATAATGTCATATCCATGTGCAATACTGTAATATCCATACACAATACTGTCATGTCCATACGCAATACTGTCATATCCATGGGCAATACTTTCATATCCATACGCTATACTGTCATATCCATGTGCAATACTGTCATATCCATGTGTAATACTGTCATATCCATACGCAATACTGTCATATCCATGTGTAATACTGTCATATCCATGTGCAATACTCACATACCCATGTGCAATACTGACATACCCATGTGTAATACTGTCATATCCATGTGTAATACTGTCATATCCATGTACAATACTGTCATATCCATACGCAATACTGTCATATCCATGTGCAATACTGTCATATCCATGTGCAATACTGTCATATCCATGTGCAATACTGTCATATCCATGTGTAATACTGTCATATCCATACGCAGTGATGTCATATCCATGTGCAATACTGTCATATCCATGTGCAATACTGTCATATCCATGTGCAATACTGTCATATCCATGTGTAATACTGTCATATCCATACGCAGTGATGTCATATCCATGTGCAATACTGTCATATCCATGTGCAATACTATCATATCCATGTGTAATACTGTCATATCCATACACAATACTGTCATATTTATACGCAATACTGTGATATCGATACGCAATACTGTCATATCCATGTGCAATACTGTCATATCCATGTGTAATACTGTCATATCCATGTGTAATAATGTCATATACATGTGCAATACTGTCATATCCATGTGCAATACTGTCATATCCATACGCAAAACTGTCATATCCATGTGCAATACTGTCATATCCATACACAATACTGTCATATCCATACACAATACCGTCATATCCATGTGCAATACTGTCATATCCATACGCATTACTGTCATATCCATGTGCAATACTGTCATATCCATACGCAATACTGTCATATCCATACGGAATACTGTCATATCCATGTGTAATACTGTCATATCCATACGCAATACTGTCATATCCATGTGTAATACTGTCATATCCATGTGCAATACTCACATACCCATGTGCAATACTGACATACCCATGTGTAATACTGTCATATCCATGTGTAATACTGTCATATCCATGTGCAATACTGTCATACCCATGTGCAATACTATCATATCCATGTGCAATACTGTCATATCCATGTGTAATACTGTCATATCCATACACAATACTGTCATATTTATACGCAATACTGTGATATCGATACGCAATACTGTCATATCCATGTGCAATACTGTCATATCCATACGCAAATCTGTCATATCCATACGGAATACTGTCATATCCATACGCAATACTGTCATCTGTCATATCCATACGCAATACTGTCATATCCATGTGCAATACTCACATACCCATGTGCAATACTGACATACCCATGTGCAATACTGTCATATCCATGTGGAATACTGTCATATCCATGTGCAATACTGTCATATCCATATGTAATACTGTCATATCCATGTGCAATACTGTCATATCCATACGCAATACTGTCATATCCATACGCAATACTGTCATATCCATGTGCAATACTGTCATATCCATACGCAATACTGTCATATCCATGTGCAATACTGTCATATCCATGTGCAATACTGTCATATCCATACGCAATACTGTCATATCCATACGCAGTGCTGTCATATCCATGTACAATACTGTCATATCCATGTGTAATACTGTCATATCCATATGTAATACTGTCATATAATTTGCAATACTGTCATATCCATACGCAATACTGTCATATCCATGTGCAATACTGTCATATCCATGTGCAATAATGTCATATCCATACGCAATACTGTCATATCCATGTGCAATACTGTCATATCCCTACACAATACTGTCATCTCCATACGCAATACTGTCATTTCCATGGGCAATACTTTCACATCCATACGCAATACTGTCATATCCATGTGCAATACTGTCATATCCATGTGCAATACTGTCATATCCATACCCAATACTGTCATATCCATACGCAATACTGTCATATCCATGTGCAATACTGTCATATCCATACGCAATACTGTCATATCCATGTGTAATACTGTCATATCCATACGCAATACTGTCATATCCATGTGCAATACTCACATACCCATGTGCAATACTGACATACCCATGTGTAATACTGTCATATCCATGTGTAATACTGTCATATCCATGTGCAATACTGTCATATCCATACGCAATACTGTCATATCCATGTGCAATACTGTCATATCCATGTGCAATACTGTCATATCCATGTGCAATACTGTCATATCCATGTGTAATACTGTCATATCCATACGCAGTGATGTCATATCCATGTGCAATACTGTCATATCCATGTGCAATACTATCATATCCATGTGTAATACTGTCATATCCATACACAATACTGTCATATTTATACGCAATACTGTGATATCGATACGCAATACTGTCATATCCATGTGCAATACTGTCATATCCATGTGTAATACTGTCATATCCATGTGTAATACTGTCATATCCATGTGCAATACTGTCATATCCATGTGCAATACTGTTATATCCATACGCAAAACTGTCATATCCATGTGCAATACTGTCATATCCATACACAATACTGTCTTATCCATAGACAATACTGTCATATCCATGTGCAATACTGTCATATCCATACGCATTACTGTCATATCCATGTGCAATACTGTCATATCCATACGCAATACTGTCATATCCATACGGAATACTGTCATATCCATGTGTAATACTGTCATATCCATACGCAATACTGTCATATCCATGTGTAATACTGTCATATCCATGTGCAATACTCACATACCCATGTGCAATACTGACATACCCATGTGTAATACTGTCATATCCATGTGTAATACTGTCATATCCATGTGCAATACTGTCATACCCATGTGCAATACTATCATATCCATGTGCAATACTGTCATATCCATGTGTAATACTGTCATATCCATACACAATACTGTCATATCCATGTGCAATACTGTCATATCCATGTGCAATAATGTCATATCCATACGCAATACTGTCATATCCATGTGCAATACTGTCATATCCCTACACAATACTGTCATCTCCATACGCAATACTGTCATATCCATGTGCAATACTGTCATATCCATACGCAATACTGTCATATCCATGTGCAATACTGTCATATCCATGTGCAATACTGTCATATCCATACGCAATACTGTCATATCCATACGCAGTGCTGTCATATCCATGTACAATACTGTCATATCCATGTGCAATACTGTCATATCCATGTGTAATACTGTCATATCCATACTTAATACTGTCATATCCATGTGCAATACTGTCATATCCATACGCAATACTGTCATATCCATACGCAATACTGTCATATCCATGTGCAATACTGTCATATCCATACGCAATACTGTCATATCCATGTGCAATACTGTCATATCCTTGTGCACTACTGTCATATCCATACGCAATACTGTCATATCCATGTGCAATACTGTCATATCCATACACAATACTGTCATGTCCATACGCAATACTGTCATATCCATGGGCAATACTTTCATATCCATACGCAATACTGTCATATCCATGTGCAATACTGTCATATCCATGTGTAATACTGTCATATCCATACGCAATACTGTCATATCCATGTGTAATACTGTCACATCCATGTGCAATACTCACATACCCATGTGCAATACTGACATACCCATGTGTAATACTGTCATATCCATGTGTAATACTGTCATATCCATACGCAATACTGTCATATCCATGTGTAATACTGTCATATCCATACGCAATACTGTCATATCCATACGCAATACTGTCATATCCATGTGCAATACTGTCATATCCATACGCAATACTGTCATATCCATGTACAATACTGTCATATCCATGTGCAATAATGTCATATCCATGTGCAATACTGTAATATCCATACACAATACTGTCATGTCCATGCGCAATACTGTCATATCCATGGGCAATACTTTCATATCCATACGCTATACTGTCATATCCATGTGCAATACTGTCATATCCATGTGTAATACTGTCATATCCATACGCAATACTGTCATATCCATGTGTAATACTGTCATATCCATGTGCAATACTCACATACCCATGTGCAATACTGACATACCCATGTGTAATACTGTCATATCCATGTGTAATACTGTCATATCCATGTACAATACTGTCATATCCATACGCAATACTGTCATATCCATGTGCAATACTGTCATATCCATGTGCAATACTGTCATATCCATGTGCAATACTGTCATATCCATGTGTAATACTGTCATATCCATACGCAGTGATGTCATATCCATGTGCAATACTGTCATATCCATGTGCAATACTATCATATCCATGTGTAATACTGTCATATCCATACACAATACTTTCATATTTATACGCAATACTGTGATATCGATACGCAATACTGTCATATCCATGTGCAATACTGTCATATCCATGTGTAATACTGTCATATCCATGTGTAATACTGTCATATACATGTGCAATACTGTCATATCCATGTGCAATACTGTCATATCCATACGCAAAACTGTCATATCCATGTGCAATACTGTCATATCCATACACAATACTGTCATATCCATACACAATACCGTCATATCCATGTGCAATACTGTCATATCCATACGCATGACTGTCATATCCATGTGCAATACTGTCATATCCATACGCAATACTGTCATATCCATGTGTAATACTGTCATATCCATGTGCAATACTCACATACCCATGTGCAATACTGACATACCCATGTGTAATACTGTCATATCCATGTGTAATACTGTCATATCCATGTGCAATACTGTCATACCCATGTGCAATACTATCATATCCATGTGCAATACTGTCATATCCATGTGTAATACTGTCATATCCATACACAATACTGTCATATTTATACGCAATACTGTGATATCGATACGCAATACTGTCATATCCATGTGCAATACTGTCATATCCATACGCAAATCTGTCATATCCATACGGAATACTGTCATATCCATACGCAATACTGTCATCTGTCATATCCATACGCAATACTGTCATATCCATGTGCAATACTCACATACCCATGTGCAATACTGACATACCCATGTGCAATACTGTCATATCCATGTGGAATACTGTCATATCCATGTGCAATACTGTCATATCCATATGTAATACTGTCATATCCATGTGCAATACTGTCATATCCATACGCAATACTGTCATATCCATACGCAATACTGTCATATCCATGTGCAATACTGTCATATCCATACGCAATACTGTCATATCCATGTGCAATACTGTCATATCCATGTGCAATACTGTCATATCCATATGCAATACTGTCATATCCATACGCAGTGCTGTCATATCCATGTACAATACTGTCATATCCATGTGTAATACTGTCATATCCATATGTAATACTGTCATATAATGTGCAATACTGTCATATCCATACACAATACTGTCATATCCATGTGCAATACTGTCATATCCATGTGCAATAATGTCATATCCATACGCAATACTGTCATATCCATGTGCAATACTGTCATATCCCTACACAATACTGTCATCTCCATACGCAATACTGTCATTTCCATGGGCAATACTTCATATCCATACGCAACACTGTCATATCCATGTGCAATACTGTCATATCCATGTGCAATACTGTCATATCCATACCCAATACTGTCATATCCATACGCAATACTGTCATATCCATGTGCAATACTGTCATATCCATACGCAATACTGTCATATCCATGTGCAATACTGTCATATCCATGTGCAATACTGTCATATCCATACGCAATACTGTCATATCCATACGCAGTGCTGTCATATCCATGTACAATACTGTCATATCCATGTGTAATACTGTCATATCCATACTTAATACTGTCATATCCATGTGCAATACTGTCATATCCATACGCAATACTGTCATATCCATACGCAATACTGTCATATCCATGTGCAATACTGTCATATCCATACGCAATACTGTCATATCCATGTGCAATACTGTCATATCCATGTGCAATACTGTCATATCCATGTGCAATACTGTCATATCCATGTGCAATACTATCATATCCATGTGTAATACTGTCATATCCATACGCAGTGATGTCATATCCATGTGCAATACTGTCATATCCATGTGCAATACTATCATATCCATGTGTAATACTGTCATATCCATACACAATACTGTCATATTTATACGCAATACTGTGATATCGATACGCAATACTGTCATATCCATGTGCAATACTGTCATATCCATGTGTAATACTGTCATATCCATGTGTAATACTGTCATATCCATGTGCAATACTGTCATATCCATGTGCAATACTGTCATATCCATACACAAAACTGTCATATCCATGTGCAATACTGTCATATCCATACACAATACTGTCATATCCATACACAATACTGTCATATCCATGTGCAATACTGTCATATCCATACGCATTACTGTCATATCCATGTGCAATACTGTCATATCCATACGCAATACTGTCATATCCATACGGAATACTGTCATATCCATGTGTATTACTGTCATATCCATACGCAATACTGTCATATCCATGTGTAATACTGTCATATCCATGTGCAATACTCACATACCCATGTGCAATACTGACATACCCATGTGTAATACTGTCATATCCATGTGTAATACTGTCATATCCATGTGCAATACTGTCATACCCATGTGCAATACTATCATATCCATGTGCAATACTGTCATATCCATGTGTAATACTGTCATATCCATACACAATACTGTCATATTTATACGCAATACTGTGATATCGATACGCAATACTGTCATATCCATGTGCAATACTGTCATATCCATACGCAAATCTGTCATATCCATACGGAATACTGTCATATCCATACGCAATACTGTCATCTGTCATATCCATACGCAATACTGTCATATCCATGTGCAATACTCACATACCCATGTGCAATACTGACATACCCATGTGCAATACTGTCATATCCATGTGGAATACTGTCATATCCATGTGCAATACTGTCATATCCATATGTAATACTGTCATATCCATGTGCAATACTGTCATATCCATACGCAATACTGTCATATCCATACGCAATACTGTCATATCCATGTGCAATACTGTCATAGCCATACGCAATACTGTCATATCCATGTGCAATACTGTCATATCCATGTGCAATACTGTCATATCCATACGCAATACTGTCATATCCATACGCAGTGCTGTCATATCCATGTACAATACTGTCATATCCATGTGTAATATTGTCATATCCATATGTAATACTGTCATATAATGTGCAATACTGTCATATCCATACGCAATACTGTCATATCCATGTGCAATACTGTCATATCCATGTGCAATAATGTCATATCCATACGCAATACTGTCATATCCATGTGCAATACTGTCATATCCCTACACAATACTGTCATCTCCATACGCAATACTGTCATTTCCATGGGCAATACTTTCATATCCATACGCAATACTGTCATATCCATGTGCAATACTGTCATATCCATGTGCAATACTGTCATATCCATACCCAATACTGTCATATCCATACGCAATACTGTCATATCCATGTGCAATACTGTCATATCCATACGCAATACTGTCATATCCATGTGCAATACTGTCATATCCATGTGCAATACTGTCATATCCATACGCAATACTGTCATATCCATACGCAGTGCTGTCATATCCATGTACAATACTGTCATATCCATGTGTAATACTGTCATATCCATACTTAATACTGTCATATCCATGTGCAATACTGTCATATCCATACGCAATACTGTCATATCCATACGCAATACTGTCATATCCATGTGCAATACTGTCATATCCATACGCAATACTGTCATATCCATGTGCAATACTGTCATATCCATGTGCAATACTGTCATATCCATACGCAATACTGTCATATCCATGTGCAATACTGTCATATCCATACACAATACTGTCATGTCCATACGCAATACTGTCATATCCATGGGCAATACTTTCATATCCATACGCAATACTGTCATATCCATGTGCAATACTGTCATATCCATGTGTAATACTGTCATATCCATACGCAATACTGTCATATCCATGTGTAATACTGTCACATCCATGTGCAATACTCACATACCCATGTGCAATACTGACATACCCATGTGTAATACTGTCATATCCATGTGTAATACTGTCATATCCATGTGCAATACTGTCATACCCATGTGCAATACTATCATATCCATGTGCAATACTGTCATATCCATGTGTAATACTGTCATATCCATACACAATACTGTCATATTTATACGCAATACTGTGATATCGATACGCAATACTGTCATATCCATGTGCAATACTGTCATATCCATACGCAAATCTGTCATATCCATACGGAATACTGTCATATCCATACGCAATACTGTCATCTGTCATATCCATACGCAATACTGTCATATCCATGTGCAATACTCACATACCCATGTGCAATACTGACATACCCATGTGCAATACTGTCATATCCATGTGGAATACTGTCATATCCATGTGCAATACTGTCATATCCATATGTAATACTGTCATATCCATGTGCAATACTGTCATATCCATACGCAATACTGTCATATCCATACGCAATACTGTCATATCCATGTGCAATACTGTCATAGCCATACGCAATACTGTCATATCCATGTGCAATACTGTCATATCCATGTGCAATACTGTCATATCCATACGCAATACTGTCATATCCATACGCAGTGCTGTCATATCCATGTACAATACTGTCATATCCATGTGTAATATTGTCATATCCATATGTAATACTGTCATATAATGTGCAATACTGTCATATCCATACGCAATACTGTCATATCCATGTGCAATACTGTCATATCCATGTGCAATAATGTCATATCCATACGCAATACTGTCATATCCATGTGCAATACTGTCATATCCCTACACAATACTGTCATCTCCATACGCAATACTGTCATTTCCATGGGCAATACTTTCATATCCATACGCAATACTGTCATATCCATGTGCAATACTGTCATATCCATGTGCAATACTGTCATATCCATACCCAATACTGTCATATCCATACGCAATACTGTCATATCCATGTGCAATACTGTCATATCCATACGCAATACTGTCATATCCATGTGCAATACTGTCATATCCATGTGCAATACTGTCATATCCATACGCAATACTGTCATATCCATACGCAGTGCTGTCATATCCATGTACAATACTGTCATATCCATGTGTAATACTGTCATATCCATACTTAATACTGTCATATCCATGTGCAATACTGTCATATCCATACGCAATACTGTCATATCCATACGCAATACTGTCATATCCATGTGCAATACTGTCATATCCATACGCAATACTGTCATATCCATGTGCAATACTGTCATATCCATGTGCAATACTGTCATATCCATACGCAATACTGTCATATCCATGTGCAATACTGTCATATCCATACACAATACTGTCATGTCCATACGCAATACTGTCATATCCATGGGCAATACTTTCATATCCATACGCAATACTGTCATATCCATGTGCAATACTGTCATATCCATGTGTAATACTGTCATATCCATACGCAATACTGTCATATCCATGTGTAATACTGTCACATCCATGTGCAATACTCACATACCCATGTGCAATACTGACATACCCATGTGTAATACTGTCATATCCATGTGTAATACTGTCATATCCATACGCAATACTGTCATATCCATACGCAATACTGTCATATCCATGTGCAATACTGTCATATCCATACGCAATACTGTCATATCCATGTACAATACTGTCATATCCATGTGCAATAATGTCATATCCGTACGCAATACTGTCATATCCATGTGCAATACTGTAATATCCATACACAATACTGTCATGTCCATACGCAATACTGTCATATCCATGGGCAATACTTTCATATCCATACGCTATACTGTCATATCCATGTGCAATACTGTCATATCCATGTGTAATACTGTCATATCCATACGCAATACTGTCATATCCATGTGTAATACTGTCATATCCATGTGCAATACTCACATACCCATGTGCAATACTGACATACCCATGTGTAATACTGTCATATCCATGTGTAATACTGTCATATCCATGTGCAATACTGTCATATCCATACGCAATACTGTCATATCCATGTGCAATACTGTCATATCCATGTGCAATACTGTCATATCCATGTGCAATACTGTCATATCCATGTGTAATACTGTCATATCCATACGCAGTGATGTCATATCCATGTACAATACTGTCATATCCATGTGTAATACTGTCATATCCATATGTAATACTGTGATATCCATGTGCAATACTGTCATATCCATGTGCAATACTGTCATATCCATGAGCAATAATGTCATATCCATACGCAATACTGTCATATCCATGTGCAATACTGTCATATCCATACACAATACTGTCATGTCCATACGCAATACTGTAATATCCATGGGCAATACTTTCATATCCATACGCAATACTGTCATATCCATGTGTAATACTGTCATATCCATGTGCAATACTCACATACCCATGTGCAATACTGACATACCCATGTGTAATACTATCATATCCATGTGTAATACTGTCATATCTATGTGCAATACTGTCATACCCATGTGCAATACTATCATATCCATGTGCAATACTGTCATATCCATGTATAATACTGTCATGTCCATACGCAATACTGTCTTATCCATGTGCAATACTGTCATATCCATGTGCAATACTGTCATATCCATACGCAAAACTGTCATATCCATGTGCAATACTGTCATATCCATACACAATACTGTCATATCCATGTGCAATACTGTCATATCCATGTGCAATACTGTCATATCCATGTATAATACTGTCATATCCATACGCAATACTGTCTTATCCATGTGCAATACTGTCATATCCATGTGCAATACTGTCATATCCATACACAATACTGTCATATCCATACGCAATACTGTCATATCCATGTGCAATACTGTCATATCCATGTGTAATACTGTCATATCCATACGCAATACTGTCATATCCATGTGTAATACTGTCATATCCATGTGCAATACTGTCACATCCATACACAATACTGTCATATCCATGTGCAATACTGTCATATCCATGTGCAATACTATCATATCCATGTGTAATACTGTCATATCCATACACAATACTGTCATATTTATACGCAATACTGTGATATCGACACGCAATACTGTCATATCCATGTGCAATACTGTCATATCCATGTGTAATACTGTCATATCCATATGTAATACTGTCATATCCATGTGCAATACTGTCATATCCATGTGCAATACTGTCATATCCATACGCAAAACTGTCATATCCATGTGCAATACTGTCACATCCATACACAATACTGTCATATCCATACACAATACTGTCATATCCATGTGCAATACTGTCATATCCATACGCAATACTGTCATATCCATACGGAATACTGTCATATCCATGTGTAATACTGTCATATCCATACGCAATACTGTCATATCCATGTGTAATACTGTCATATCCATGTGCAATACTCACATACCCATGTGCAATACTGTCATACCCATGTGCAATACTATCATATCCATGTGCAATACTGTCATATCCATGTGCAATACTGTCATACCCATGTGCAATACTATCATATCCATGTGCAATACTGTCATATCCATGTGTAATACTGTCATATCCATACACAATACTGTCATATTTATACGCAATACTGTGATATCCATACGCAATACTGTCATATCCATGTGCAATACTGTCATATCCATGTGCAATACTGTCATATCCATACGCAATACTGTCATCTGTCATATCCATACGCAATACTGTCATCTGTCATATCCATACGCAATACTGTCATATCCATGTGCAATACTCACATACCCATGTGCAATACTGACATACCCATGTGCAATACTGTCATATCCATGTGGAATACTGTCATATCCATGTGGAATACTGTCATATCCATATGTAATACTGTCATATCCATGTGCAATACTGTCATATCCATACACAATACTGTCATATCCATGTGCAATACTGTCATATCCATGTGTAATACTAGAAAAAGCTTCAGTTGTAGTCATCTGGACTCAGTTTGAAAAAAATAGACGTTTCGACTCTCAACCAAGAGTCATTGTCAATAAAAGAATTTAGATCGAGAACTCCGATATTATTACTGTTCTGTGGTAAGACCCGCCCATTGGGCGAAGCCTTCCTGAAGTAGAAAGAGTTGTTTGTTTCAACAGAAACTCCCCCCTTGTATCTACCGAGCTAGCCTATTCAGAATTTTAATGGGCTATTAGAATCCTCTTTGTCTTCGTGAGACCCTGGCTCAACCACCCTGAGGACCTGATTAGCATCTACATGACCTGGTCCTGGTCCTCTACCTTTCCAGGGGTTCAGTATACCATTATAAATAACAGGAAGATTAAATCTTAGCCCTCCATTTCTGTTTAAAGTAGGTCTTTCTTTTTTTTAACAAAAATAGCTTCCTTGACTCCTCTTTCAAACCATCTTTTCTCCTGCTTAAAACCTTCACCTCACCGTCTTCAAACGAGTGATTAGAGGCTTCAAGATGGAGATGCACGGCACTCCGTGGTCCTGAACTTGTATTTCTTCTGTGCTTATAGAGCCTCTTGTGTAGAGGCTGTTTCGTCTCACCTATGTAACGTTCTTTACAGCTTTCTTCACTGCATTGGATCGAATAAACAACATTGCTCTGTTTTTGAGTCGGCAACTTGTCCTTAGGATGAACCAGTTTTTGTCTTAAAGTGTTTCCTGGTTTAAAATAAACAGGGACTTCTTGTTGTCTAAAAATTCTCTGCAGTTTTTCTGACAGGCCAGACACATAAGGGATAGAAACACCCTTCCTTCTCTGTTCAGTTTCCCTTTTGTCCTGCTTCTTGGTTCTCTTCACTCTGTTGAGAGCCCAAGCGGGGTAACCACAGGCTGAGAGGGCATTTCGGACATGTTTTCCTCTTTCTTCTTGCCCTCTGAGCTGGTGGGCACACCTTGAGCTCTGTGTTGTAAGGTTCTGATCACCCCCAGCTTGTGCTGTAGTGGGTGGTTGGAACCAAAGAGCAGATACTGGTCCGTGTGTGTAGGTTTCCTATATACTTCTATTTGGAGTTTCCCGTCCTCTCCTCTGATCGTGGAACAATCAAGAAAGGCCAAGCGATTCTCCTTAGCGTCTTCTCTTGTGAACCTGATATGTAGGTCCACAGCATTGATGTGATCAGAGAAGGTTTCCAGCTCTTGTTTCTTGATTGTTACAAAAGTATCATCGACATAGCGGAGCCACAGTTTTGGGGCTATGCCTGAGAATGAGGCCAGTGCCTTCTTCTCAAAGTGCTCCATGTACAGGCTGGCCACTATGGGAGAGACGGGCGAGCCCATGGCACAGCCATGAATCTGTCTGTAAAATTGTCCCCGGAATTGAAAGTAAGTGGTGTTCAGACAGATGTCCAACAGTTTACATATGTGTTCAGGTGTCAGTTTGGTCCTTTCCTGTAGGGTGGTGTCTTCCTGCAGTCTGATCCTCACCGCTGCTACTGCATCAGAGGTCAGATGCAGGTGAACAGGGACACAACATCATATGAAACCATGAGGTCATCTGGGTCCAGTTGGAGATGTTTCACTTTATCCACAAAGTTGTGCGTGTTTTCCACATGATGTTCCGAATTCCCCACAAGCGGAGCCAATATAGTTGTTAAATGCTTGGCCACATTGTAAGTGATGGAATCTGTGCTGCACACTATGGGTCTGAGTGGCACCTCCTTTTTGTGTATTTTTGGAAGGCCATAAATGCAAGGCATGGCTTCACCAGGATACAGTCTGTAATACAGAGGCCGGTCTATCACTTCCTCTTTTTCCAGCCTTTGTAAACAGTCTATCACTTTCTTCTTGTAGCCACTGGTCGGATCTCTTTTCAAGCGTTCGTATGTGGTTGTGTCCTCGAGGAGGGTGTGGACTTTGGCTTCGTAATCAGCTGCGTTGAGAATCACCGTGCAACGTCCCTTGTCTGCTGGAGGATGTTGATGCTATGATCTTTTTCCAGTGCTGAAAGTGCTTTTCTCTCTTCAGATGTGATATTTGAAGGCGGTGGTTTGGCACTCTTCAGGGTCGCTGTGACACGTAACCTCAGGTCTGCAGCCTCCGATTCAGTCATTTTGTTGTTCCTAATTGCCGTTTCAGTGGCTGTGATGTAGTCCTCTGTAGGGATGTGTTTAGAGGTGACAGAAAAGTTGAGACCTTTAGATGTGTAATACTGTCATATCCATGCACAATACTGTCATATTTATACGCAATACTGTGATATCGATACGCAATACTGTCATATCCATGTGCAATACTGTCATATCCATGTGTAATACTGTCATATCCATGTGTAATACTGTCATATCCATGTGCAATATTGTCATATCCATGTGCAATACTGTCATATCCATACGCAAAACTGTCATATCCATGTGCAATACTGTCATATCCATACACAATACTGTCATATCCATACACAATACTGTCATATCCATGTGCAATACTGTCATATCCATAAGCAATACTGTCATATCCATGTGCAATACTGTCATATCCATAAGCAATACTGTCATATCCATGTGCAATACTGTCATATCCATGTGTAATACTGTCATATCCATGTGCAATACTGTCATATCCATATGCAATACTGTCATATTCATACACAATATTATCACATCCATGTGCAATACTGTCATATCCATGTGCAATATTATCATATCCATATGCAATACTGTCATATCCATGTACAATACAGTCATATTCATGTGCAATACTGTCATATCCATGTGCAATACTGTCATATTCATGTGCAATACTGTCATATCCATACGCAATGCTGTCTTCATGTGCAATACTTTCATATTCATGTACAACACTCTGACATAATAAGATAAGATAAGATAATCCTTTATTGTCCCACATGGGGAAATTCCATTGATGCAACGCAGGTAGATACAGAGATAGATACAGAAGAAAATAACAAATAACTTATTATGTCAATCATATTAGTGCAATATTCCCTGTTGGTGCAATATTCCCTGTCCATACAACTGCTGTAAATAAGAGTTTTACTTACTATTTTCTTATTTTCTTTTTACTTTTATGAAGAATATAGTTTTTTTTTTAATGAGCGTTTTCTTTTTTCTTTTGTAAGAGCTCCTCTATTAAGAGTGTTCTAAAAAGGTCTTCTATAAGTTATCTGTTCTCTCACTGTACCTACTGTACTTATGCGTTATAACACTGTGTGGACTGATAAAGGCTTATCTTATCCTATCTTATCAAATGTGCCCCATTTGTTTAAGAATAAAAGTGCCATGGTTCGTCATGTGACCTGTCACTCTCAGTTGCTCCGTGAGAGTCATTCAATATAAAAGTAATATTCACATCATCGCGTGAGCACAGTTCCTATGAAGGTGCTTTTCATTTATTGAAAATGCCCTTTTGGTTCAGTTCAACGCAAGTTTCACCAAAACAAATGTTTTTCTGCTCAAATGAATTGCCCCTGGAGATGAATAAACGTGCGGGAACAGAATCTAAAGTGAGGGGTCAAGGGTCAAGGTGGGAATGTATTTAGGATCATCTGCCTCTGACAGCAGAAACACACTTCTTTGAGGAAACGATATCTATTCTTTTATAATCTCATCCCATCATAAAAACATTAGTAAGTGTTTTGTGTTGCTCTGGTGAAGAGCAGTGGGGTCCCTCTCCAGGGTCCTTTTTCAGGTTCCTTCTTCGGGGTCCTTCTCCAGGGCCCTTTTCAGGGTCCTTCTTCGGGGTCCCTCTCCAGGGCCCTTTTTCAGGGTCCTTTTTCAGGGTCCCTCTTCAGGGTCCCTCGTCAGGGTCCCTCTTTGGGGTCCCTCTTCGGGGTCCTTCTCCGGGGTCCTTCTCCGGGGTCCCTCTTCGGGGTCCTTCTTCGGGGTCCCTCTTCAGGGTCCTTCTTCAGTGGTCCTTCTTCAGGGTCCATCTTCAAGGTCCTTCTTCGGGGTCCCTCTTAGGGGTACTTCTTAGGGGTCCTTCTCCGGGGTCCCTCTTCGGGGTCCCTCTCCGGGGTCCTTCTTCAGGGTCCCTCTCCAGGGTCCCTCTCCGGGGTCCCTCTCCGGGGTCCCTCTTCGGGGTCCCTCTCCGGGGCCGCTCTCTGGGGTCCCTCTTCAGGGTCCTCTCAGCGCAGTCCAGGAGGTGTTGTCTACAGAACAAGAACAGTAGAAAAGAGAGCGTTCTTGTAACATGCTTTAGATTATAGCTCTAGGTGAAGAAAGTGCAGAACAATGCAGTCCAGTCTGCTCTAAACCCCAATGACAGGGGCCAACGAGCTGGCCCCTGTCCTATGGCCCACTGAGGGGCCAGACACCGGTGACCCCTGACCTGTTCCTCAGACGATCGATCATATTATATTATTATATGTGTTCACCGCCCGGCAGCATGAATAACTGACACGCCTCTTACCTGGAGCCGTCCCATTGGCCGCTGGAGACCACGTGACCTGGATTAAGAGACTCAGGGTGTTTTTAATTGCACATTTATTATAAAGGTATAAAATGTGTTCCATTTACCCAAAGCACATGTTATGCATAAATCTAACACTTTAAAGTTGCTTGACAGTTTCATGCGACTGCCCTAACCCTGCCCTGAAGCGAGGCTGCTAATCTGTGCCACTGGCACCCATCATTCCTCCATACGCCAGGCGGGTGAAGTGTCGTGCCCAAGGACACAGCGGCAGTGTTTTAAATCCACATATATATCTATACATTTATGACAGAATTTCTCCTGTTTTATGCTTTTAAATTGGATTTTTCATCCCTGGACTCTTACTGTATAATAAAAAGAGCTTGTGCTATTTCACCATCAAACTATTTTTACAGTTGAATGGTCAGCTACCGATCCTCTCCCGAGTCCTTGAGCGGTCACCACGCGCCTACAAGCTGACCGTGACTCCTTGCCTCTCTGAAAAGCATAAAAACACAAGCGTCCGTGTCCAAAGTAAACACTCACATTTCTTTGTGAAATTACGGCTGAAAAGATCCTATAACTGCAGGGCACAGAGTGGACGGTCCACTGGAAGAGGCTGCTGGAGCTCCAGGTGGGTGGACGGCTTGAACCTTTGTGTGGTTGGAAAGGTCCTTGAACTCTCTCTGGCCTGAGATGTGAAGGCAAAGACAGCTGCAACATGCAACACCACATTTAAGAACTTCCCCCGCCTGAGCTGGAGACATGCCGGACCCTCATCCCAACACTGTGGCCCCGGCAACTGCATTACATGATACAAATTATTACTAACAAGAATTTACTGCAAGCAAATGCACAGTTTTGGTTTTCATGTTTATTTGGTATTGTTTCCATTTCCCTTGAGAAATGAAATGGTTTTATTGCTCCAGTGACTATCTGCCTCTGCCAGACAGAGCTCTTCACTTTTATCTGTCTTACAATCTTACTCCTCGTTTGCACTGGCATATTGATGATACATTATTAATACACATATCTAGTTCCATTAGGGAAATTACAAGTGACACTTGTTCTATACTTGAACAAAGATGTTTGTGTGAGCTGAGATTTAAATAACCTATTTCGTAATCGTTATCTAATGTAGACTTTTCAGAAGTGCATCCTAAATGATTAGAAGACATTTTGAAGACAGTTTAATAATTAAATCAATATGATACAAAAATATGTGTGATTTTCTATTCAGTTTAAGACGCTGCAGTAACGAGTCAAACTTAAAGTACATAAATGTAAGAATGCATAACACTTACACCCAAAGACGCTTCACATTATATTATTCATTCTCTCCATGCGTGGTGGAGATAAACTGCTATTGTAGTCACAGCTGCCCTGGGGCAGACTGACAGAAGAGAGGCTGCCAATCTGTGCCATCAGCCCTCCGACCACCATCAGTCATTCACACACACCTGTTCCATGCAGAGTGGGAGAAGTGTCTTGCCTAAAGACACAGGTACACTAGCGCCCCACTGTGGCACCTGGCGCTCCAGCGGTCTCCCGTCCATGACCACGCCCTGACCCCAGACCCTAACCCTAACCCCTGCCCTGAGGGGGGCATCGGCGAGCAGGTATGACCACATTATGTATTACAAGATTTCATCATGTCACGTTTTCCTTTATAAATAAAACATTTCATGCGTAAAATGGCGAAAACTGCACACGTTTGGGACATTTAAGTCTGAAAAATGGACAGAGCCAGGTTTAAATGGCCTGTCTCATTTTGTCCACATATTCATTTTGTATTTGAGTGAACTAGAGCTGAGTTAAAATGTGAATAACTCCAGTACATCATTGTAAAGTAAAGCGTCTGGCCGTTAAAAGATAAAACAAACCAAAAAGTTTGCAGCGTTTAAAATGGTCTGAAGTTGGTGGATGGAAGTGGCACAGACGTGTGGTTGGTCACATTCATGTGCTTCAGGCCCGAGCTGACCAGTGCTGTTCAGAACGAATGAAAGGGAGGTCAATGGGACTCTTCCGCAGACTCTGTTGGAAACCTCTCATTGCGCCGTGTCCAAACGGCTCAGGCGATTACACGGACTTGTTGTGGATCACGTCCACACCGCGGCACCGGCGCTGACACATTTCCAGCATGTTTCTCAGGCAAAGAGCTTCTGTCTCACCACATGGCAGCTTTGTTCAGACTGTCATGCCAAATAAGGATTTAGTCTTGTAGCTGGGAGATTGCTGAGATTGTTTCAAAGTTACAATTATACAGAGAAATATCTGGAAAAGCGGCTGGAAAATGACTTTGGTACACAAACCAAGCACAATGTTTTCACCAGAATTTCACCCATTCACCGTTTCAAAGCGATCAGCAGGAGGCGTACAAGAGGGAGTCTCGTGTGAGAAGTCAAAGCTCGAGGTGAAGTCTCAAACTGGTTCAGAGCAAACGTGATGTGTGTTTTCTTTCTTTTACCCAGTAGTTGGCGAACACTTGAGGCCACCCATCATTTCTAATGTAAGGAGAGAAAGGTACGCCTAAAGCTAAGCAAAGCTACTTATACATAATACCAAATAATGAGGCGCATGAATAACACACCACCAAGCGAGGAATCCATTAAACCCTCATAAATCCTCCCACAAAGCAGGTTTGTGTGCTGGTAGTTTTGGAGTACATTTCTGCCTCTCGCTGTATTGACTCTTCTTGTGGATGTGTGTCTTGGCTGGCGGTGGCAGCAGTGGCACGACTTGCTTTGGCCATCTCCGCTGCACCAGCTGGCTGCTTACAAGACTTGGCTCATGCGCTCCATAAGTCGACTTCTCACTTGCCGGGACGAGCCACCGTTCTGTTCCGGTGCTTGGAATCCTTAATGCGCACAGTCATTAACCAAATGTACATATTGTGTTCTGATCATTTGGAAGTACACTGAGCGCTGTCAAGCAGATGTGGAATTTGGCTCGATTTACTCTCTGATTATTATGTTTTTTTGTTTAAATCTATTGCTTTTTCAAAGAATAGCTCCATTGGAGGTGTTTTCGGAGCAGTAGAGTTTGTGAATTTGTAAAAGTAAGTTTGAGATGTGCAGTTTAGCTTCATAAAAGGCTTCTGATCCCCGAAGGCAGAAAGGCTCAGGAAATTCAACAAAATGACACAAATGGCCTGGGACTTGGGTATTATATTAGTTTCCTTTTCTTTTAATTCTGGCAATGTTGTGCTTTTTCACTTTCTTTTAGAACTGTGTTAGCGTTAATGTGGTCCAGGCTACTTAAAGTCCAGAGAAAAGATGCTGCTTTCATGAGAGTTTGAACAGAATCCATTTATAATGCACGGCTTTTTCCGAGGATTGTGAGATGTAACAGATGCTTTACTTTGATTTTGTAATGCTCTTGATTAATAGAGAGCTGTACATGATTCACAGCCTCGTGTGAAAGCTCGCTCAAGCATCAGAGCAGAGAAAAGAACATATCTGTAACTAAGAACTGAGAACAAACTGAACCACACATTGTTTTTCCTCCTCGTATTGATCAGTCTCGGTGTTTGGGGCCAATTTGTCTCAAAAACAAAACCCAAAAAATCAAAATGACTTTCAAAATCAATTCTTTGAACATAAATTAGTTTTATAAACTTGTATTAAAGCCACAAAGAAAATGTAATTTCCTCTTCCAAAGTCTGTGGCTTTGGACTTCTGCATCAAAGAGATGATCGTTTACAAGGATTCTTGACCTTCTTGACCGTTACCCCCCCAGACATTTCTTTGACTTGCACTCATTTAAGCTTTTAGTATTCATCAAGGTTCGCTTCATAAAATGGCCCGTGGTTGCCCCCGACTCCCGCTACCTGGGGTAGGTCCATTACCGTGGGTTGATTGGCCGAATTATTCCCAAACTGCAGAACCCATGTGTGCCTTCCTTTGGCCCCGAACTATTAGGGCTATTTTATTCTGATTTGTCATTATTCCATGCCATGATTGGACACGTGTTTCACTGGCACATGCCAGAGCTCATGAATACAAATGTGCAGAAGAATGATGAATATTCCATACGAGACAGGATGGTGGCGACTCCGTTTGGAACACGTTACACTTTAGTTTGTAAATGTGGCTGAAAGTGACAATGTGGCAGATGCAGCGGCTCAGAACACAAACCTTCTTGAACTTTCACCAAATTGCACAATTTCGAGTGATTCTTTGATGATAATGCTCCAATTGATGACGCCACGAGCACTGCCATTTAACAACAAATATATCTCCATCGAGGCATCGTAGATGGGTTATGATAGGCGTCGTGGATGGGTTATGATTGGCATCGTGGATGGGTTATGATTGGCATCGTGGATGGGTTATGATTGGCATCGTGGATGGGTTATGATTGGCGTCGTGGATGGGTTATGATTGGCGTCGTGGATGGGTTATGATTGGCATCGTGGATGGGTTATGATTGGCATCGTGGATGGGTTATGATTGGCATCATGGATGGGTTATGATAGACATCGTGGATGGGTTATGATAGACATCGTGGATGGGTTATGATAGACATCGTGGATGCGTTATGATAGGCGTTGTGGATGGGTTATGATAGACATCGTGGATGGGTTATGATAGGCGTTGTGGATGGGTTATGATTGGCGTCGTGGATGGGTTATGATAGACATCGTGGATGGGTTATGATTGGCATCGTGGATGGGTTATGATTGGCATCATGGATGGGTTATGATAGACATCGTGGATGGGTTATGATAGGCGTCGTGGATGCGTTATGATAGACATCGTGGATGGGTTATGATAGACATCGTGGATGCGTTATGATAGGCGTTGTGGATGGGTTATGATAGACATCGTGGATGCGTTATGATAGGCGTTGTGGATGGGTTATGATAGACATCGTGGATGGGTTATGATAGGCGTTGTGGATGGGTTATGATAGACATCGTGGATGGGTTATGATAGGCGTCGTGGATGCGTTATGATAGACATCGTGGATGGGTTATGATAGGCGTTGTGGATGGGTTATGATAGGCGTTGTGGATGGGTTATGATAGACATCGTGGATGCGTTATGATAGGCATCGTGGATGGGTTATGATAGACATCGTGGATGGGTTATGATAGACATCGTGGATGGGTTATGATAGGCGTCGTGGATGGGTTATGATAGGCATCGTGGATGGGTTATGATAGACATCGTGGATGGGTTATGATAGGCATCGTGGATGCAGCTTATTAGCAGGATACATTTATGAGGTTCAATATGAACAGTTATAGGCACGTGGCCACAATTGTATGGCTTATTTCTGTGGAGAATCTACTTATTCAAGTATTTTTGGACGTTTCTTTCTAAATGATCTTTAACATTCTTTTGGGATCAGACTTAAATGGCAGAAGTCTTTTAGAATTGTCCTGTCAAATTGAACTAATCATGTGATTAAAAAACAAATACAATGAACTGGAAGCAAAGTTACAATGCAGAGTTCTGGACAACAATATCTAGAGTCTGTATTAAAGCTGCACTAAGTAACATTCTTGTTTCCATGGAGATGTTATAGCTTTGCCTGCATTCAACCATCAAAATCCCTTTATTTACACACATTTACAAGTCAGATCTGTGGAGGGGCAACCCCACTCAGACCATGAACGCATGTGTTCAACGTAAAATAAAGAAATACATATATCATTGAATTATAATGTGGATTCAGTTAATGTCATACTGCGGAATCTTCCAGACAAAACAAAAACATCTTCACGAAGATCATAAAAAGTCCCATAGTGCATCTTTACTGTCTCTTTTTGTGTATGAAAACTGGATTATTGATGGATAAATCACTGCAACATTTAAATTCAACACAACGAATGCGGATGAAGTAACGTCTGACCTTTTTGTAACAAAGAATGATTCCAAAACTCTTCTGAGGCGTGTTTTGTTTCTGTCGTGTTACGCTCTGATTTATTCAAAGGTGGCGTGGTGGTTAACTGTGTGATATCAGCTCTGCTCGTGGACTTTTCTCCTTCTTTCAGCCAACGCCTCGCTGTGAGTCTAAAAGAGCTGGTCAGAACAGAGCACAGGATTAATCTGCCCCAACTGCCTCGACTCTCTATGATTAATCATAGAGTTCACTTTGACAGCTCTAGTAAAAACGTCATGTAAGTTAAATGCTGAGGAATATTCCAGGCAAAGGCATTACCATTTCCATAGAGACGTGCAGCTTGTAACAAGAAAAGTTACATAGTGCATCTTTAATATCAAAGAAAGGTGTATACATTTAGAAAACACAAGAAATACGACTCATCAGAAGCGTGCAGGGAGCGTGAGGTTTTAATCCTTTAAATGAGCAGACTAACTCAAACTGTGTCATTTATCTTCAAGGAATGATAACACGGTCTGAAAAGTAGCTAAAAAAATAAATAAAATAAAAATGAAATAAGCCGTAGTTGAAATGAGTTTATGCAATATCTATTTCACTGAGTCATATCATCAAATAGTATCTAATTAAGACTTTGTGCGGAGCGGTCAGCCTCGCCAGAAGCAGCGTGGAAGTTGTGGGGTGAAGTCGGAGGCAGTGGGGGAATATTGGCTGTGCTTTTTCAAACCTGGCAGCTGAATGCGTCTCCTGACAGCCAGTGCTTTTGGAAGCGGCGAGCGCTGCAGCAGGATTGAGTGGACTGCGGGTCGCCACAAAGGGACTCAATGAATATATTTGAAGTCTCTGTGAACCTCATGCCTCCTGTTACATCTTTATAGAACCGGGCAGAAAAATACAAATTCAACCTCGTATTCAAAATATTCCAACGATGTGAGGGTTTTGTGAGAGTTTTTGCCCCGTTGGATTACATCAAGGTTTTAATTAAAAGTTTTTGCTTGAATTTTGATAGAATTTGCTCGTCCTAGTCCAAATAGTCAAAATGACACGTGTCGCGTCTCATGGCGTTTGTGAGCGACTCATTCTGTCTGACTCGCAAGTGGCACTGCTCCAAAAATAAACGGGCTTTAGATCAGGAGCATCAAACTCATGTTGGGCTGAACAGAACGGAAAAAATACAACTAAAAATACAAGAAATACATCGCTTACCGTATTTTCTGTATTATTAGTCGCACCAGCCAAAAAATTTACAATAGAGAAGAAAAAACATATATGTCGCATTTTTGGGGGAAATTTATTTGATCAAATCCAGGACCAAGAACAGACGTTTCATCTTGAAATGCAGTTTAAAACAGATGAGCTACATGACGTATGCTAACGCTAACACCTTCAGCTACATGACGTATGCTAACACCTTCAGCTACATGACGTATGCTAACGCTAACAACTTCAGCTACATGACATATGCTAACGCTAACACCTTCAGCTACATGACGTATGCTAACGCTAACACCTTCAGCTACATGACGTATGCTAACGCTAACACCTTCAGCTACATGACGTATGCTAACGCTAACACCTTCAGCTACATGACGTATGCTAACGCTAACACCTTCAGCTACATGAGGCACAGACAGAACTGTGTTAAGTGTCTGGTATGTTAACGTAACATATGAACAGTTATTCAGATAACTATAGCATAAAGAACATGCTAACATACTAACAAGTTTAGCAAAGCATCAGTTTCACGCCAAATCACTAAATCCATTGAATTCTTCTTCCTCTGTGTCACTTCTAAACAACTCCTAGAGTCTAGCGCGCCCTCTTGTGACATGCGGTTGCCAGTGTGAATCACATATAAGTCACTCCAGAGTATAAGTCGCACCCCGGCCAAAACTATGTTAAAATGTGTGATTTATAATCCGGAAAATACCGCATGTAGCCTACTGACAGTTTTGTGTGGACACTTTTGCACAAATGTGCAACGAGTTCATATTCATGCAGCAGCAGGAACATGGACTTGTGACATGATTTTTGATATGAAATGTTGTCACAGACATGTTGGCTGCTCAACTCAATATAAGCTCACTTTTTTTTTTATAGTTTAAGCTTATTTTAGTGACAAATTATTCATGCAGTGAATCAAATGAGTCACTCTGTCGTGTTCATACTTTATTACACTCTGACCTGTGTTTTTACCTGTAGCTCCAGCACTGGTTTAGATGTTTTCCTCACAGAAGTTGTTAGCTCCACATTATTCCCACATTAGCTCCACATTAGCTCCGCTTTTAGTACAGCTCTAACGTCCACAAAACTGCCTCCTTTCTTTATTTCCCAAGACCACACCTCTTTTTCCTCCACTCAGACATCTGCTGGAACAGGATGTAAACAGACTATTTCACAAATCCAACCTGCGAAAAGCTGCTGGACCAGACGGTGTCACTCCGGCCACCTTAAGACACTGTGCAGGCGAGCTGGCCCCTGTCTTCACTGGCATTTTTAACACCTCCTGGAGTCATGCCCTGTCCCAGCTTCAAGTCGTCCATCATCGTCCCTGTCCCCAAGAAGCCCCAGATCACTGGACTTAATGACTACAGACCTGTGGCGCTGACGTCTGTAGTCATGAAGTCATTTGAGTGCCTGGTCCTCCCCCACCTCAAGTCCCTCACCTCCCCCTGCTGGACCCCCTGCTGGACCCCCTGCTGGACCCCCTGCTGGACCCCTGCTGGACCCCCTGCTGGACCCCTGCTGGACCCCTGCTGGACTCCCTGTAGTTCGCCTACAGAGCCAGGTCTGTAGACGACGCTATCAACCTGGCTCTCCACTTCACCTGCAGCACCTGGACTCCCCGGGAACCTACACCAGGATCCTGTTTGTGGACTTCAGCTCTGCATCAACACCACCTCCTGCTTTGCTCCAGGACAAGCTCTCCCAGCTCAACGTGCCTGACTCCACCTGCAGGGGGAGCAATGACTCCACCTGCAGAGCGCTGACTCCACCTGCAGGTGGATCACTGACTTCCTGATGGATCAGAGGCAGTGCGTGCGGCTGGAGAAGAATGTTTCAGACACTCGGACTATAAGTACAGGAGCCGAGCCCCACAGGGCTGTGTACTTTCTCTCCTGCTCTTCTCCCTGTGACAAACTGCTGCTCCTTCAGCCACGACTCCGTAAAACTGATAAAGTTTGCGGACGACACCACTATCATCGCCATGATGACACCACCCTCATCACCATGACGACACCACCCTCATCGGGCTAATCTTGGACGGGGATGAGTCTGTCTACGGGAGGTGGAGCGGCTGGTGCAGCTGGAACAACCTGGAGTTCAACGCCCAGAAGACAGTGGAGATGATCGTGGACTTCAGGAAAGTCAAAGCCAGTGAGTCCATCCTCACCTCCTCCATCACCTCCTCCATCACCTCCTCCATCACCGTGTGGTACGCTGGAGCCACAGCCAGGGACAAACAGAGACTACAGCGCCCTCTGCTGAGAAGGTGATCGTCTGCAGACTTCATCTCTGCAGGACCTGAACGTCTCCAGGACTCTGGGACGAACAGATCCAATCACAGCCCTTCTCACCCTGGACATGGACTATTTGAGCCACTCCCCTCAGGCAGGAGGCCACTCCCCTCAGGCAGGAGGCCACTCCCCTCAGGCAGGAGGCCACTCCCCTCCGGCAGGAGGCCACTCCCCTCTGGCAGGAGGCCACTCCCCTCAGACAGGAGGCCACTCCCCTCAGACAGGAGGCCACTCCCCTCTGGCAGGAGGCCACTCCCCTCTGGCAGGAGGCCACTCCCCTCTGGCAGGAGGCCACTCCCCTCCGGCAGGAGGCTGCGGCCCATCCAGACCAGAACCCCTCGTCATAAGAACAGTTTCTGTCCCTCTGCTGTTGGACTCATGAACACTTCTTAAGCACTTTGCACTCACTGCACTGTTCACTTCTTATTGCACGACATATTTTATTGATGTACATATCATGTCTATTCTTAAATTTACTTACCTATTTTTAACATCCGGTAGTTATTCATTGTTCATTGTTTTGTTGTTTGTGTTGCATCGAATCACCAGGACAAGTTCCTATGTTTGTGAATCCTGTTCATTGACAAAATGGCAATAAACCTTATTCTGATTCTGCTCCGCTCCCCTCAGACAGGAGGCCACGCCCCTCAGACAGGAGGTCACTCCCCTCAGGCAGGAGGCCACTCCCCTCAGACAGGAGGCCACTCCCCTCAGACAGGAGGTCACTCCCCTCAGACAGGAGGCCACTCCCCTCAGACAGGAGGCCACTCCCCTCAGGCAGGAGGCCACTCCCCTCAGACAGGAGGTCACTCCCCTCAGACAGGACACCATGCCCCTCAGGCCGGAGACCACTCCCCTCAGGCAGAAGACCACTCCCCTCAGGCAGAAGACCACTCCCCTTAGGCAGGAGACCACTCCCCTCAGGCCGGAGGTATTGCTAGTGATAAAAATACTATTTATCTATCGGAAATGAATAAATATAAACTAGAAATGTCTGGCAGGCGGGATTCACGGGATTCGTCTTTGCACACGTGCACAGGCTCTCTGCATCTGTCGGGTTTGATACTGGCAGATCATCACCAGTTCCAGCAGGAGGAGAGGACATGTTTGTATAGTTGAATCCAGGGGGACAGACGGGCTTCCGGAATGAGGTGAATATGTTATTGTAGAATCAGGAGAAGCAGTATCCGTGACAACAGTTGTAGTGGTAATTATGGAGAGGAAAAGAACTTGTCTCATGATGTTATTTTGAATCCTTTGCCCTACTTGAGTTTTCTACAAGTTAATGTAAACTAAAGAATCTTGCAAACACTCATATTTAGTTTTTAATTTTCTTCCTATTGGAACTGGAATCACAACAGTGGTTTGAGTAATGCCTGGCTTTGCTACTAAAAGGGTCCTTAAAATCTCCTCATGACAACATCAATGGCCTTTGGTCAGGAAATGAAAGTATAAAGAGCAGCTTGAAGCTGTGGTTGGAGAAGATGACGTGACCTTGCGAGCGCCGGTCGGCTTTAGGTAATGGGCCGCTCGCTGTAACCACCTCAGCACTACCACACTAGTCATTATTATGATTAATCGTCTCTTTGTCCCCACGGATAATTGCACCTGTTTGTATATTTGTGTTGATTTACTCATAGGATGTAGAAGTGGTTGTCTGCGGGCCGTGGTGAGGAGGCCCGGCTGATGGATGGTGGTATCGCCTGGAGCCGGTGGTGTGAGACCGGGTTGTGAGTAAGGTCATTCCAAATGGAGTTTGTAGGACTGGGGTGCTCCAGAGGCAGTGTCATCAGCATAGATCACACGCCCTCCACACACCGGGCGGCTCACTGCTGCGTGGGCCGGACAAAACACCAGGGGGCGCTGCACTCAGACACCATCCATTTTAGATCGTACAAATTCTGATGCTTTTGAAAGAAAGGTCAGCAATGGACCAGCAGTGTTGGTCAATCCATGTACCAGAAATACTTATTCAGAATATTCATTTGAATTATTCTGTAATTTAAGGTTCAAACTCGGGCTGCAGTGATTCATCGACTGATTGTGACAACTTAAAATAATCATCTGGACTTTACAGACTGCGACACACACGTCTAATGACCTTTCATAATGAAGACCTTTTAAATTATTGAATCAAAATGTCAGAAAATAACTTTTAAATTATGCTAATTTTCATAAATAAAAAAACTTTATTCGTAAATATCCAGAAGCTTTCATATTTTCACACATTTGAATATGTATTTAAAAAGCTCAATATTTAATAACTTACAATAATCATTTCTCTTTCCAATCTAAAAATGAATCTCTGAACAGTCGACTACTAAAATGATCATTCGTTGCAGCCTCCTTCAAACAGCATTATGTTGGCGAGCGCTTCTGTGGCGAGTGCATACGTGTTTTTATTCTCTAATTAGTGAAACAAACATGAAGCTGTTTTATTCTAGTGCCACCAAAGTCGAAGCTGTTTGGACCATGAATTGGCTTTTACATTTCAAAAGTATTCTTCTCATCACCGTGGACCAGACACTAAATTTAATCTATGTAAATTCAACTCTTCAAGATTATGTTGGGCCGCGCAATAAATCACATTTTAATTGAATCAAGATCTAATCATTTGCTGATCATAATTAAGGGCTTGGAGCTTTTAATGGGCGTGTCCTCTGTCGGTAAATGTAGTATGAACGCGCTCAATTCAGTGTTTGCAGGAAGCATCAGGGCAGTTATTTCATCTGATGTTATCTTGTTTTTGTTCATAAACTTTACCATAAAACACCTTTATTTGCCTTTCATAATCAGCAAAATTGCAAATCCAGATTGATCGATGTGATGACAAAACGCACAGCCATAAGATCACATGTTAGGAAGCCATTTGTACTTTAAAGCTCCGGCACTTTCTTTCATAAACAGGAACAGGTGACACTTTACAACAGTTAGCCATGCTCTTTTTCACGCCGATATGAATGATATATTTTGGTTTATTTGAGTGTGTTTCCTGAGCTCGTGTCACACAACGTTTGCTCATCCTCTTTTACTCTTTTACATAAAAGACAGTCACAAACAATACAATACAAAACAAGATGATTACACATCTGACCTTTGATTAACACTTTCTGGTTTAAAAAGCACCAGTTTGTTTTCCCTTCAGTTCCACAGAAAAAGGACTGATATAATCACAGACAGTTCCATTTGCTTCTCATCAAACAAAGTGCCTTTTATAAGCATCAATTGAGTCTCATTTCTTCACTAATAGCGGCTTTTACAATACCCTGCTTGTTACACATTTTTACACCTCTAATTTGTGTTATGCTAATGTTCTTTTTAACTGAATTATACGCCCTGTAAATGTGATCTCACTTTGCCTAACATGCCGACTGCTGCATGTGCAACGAGCAGATGATGACCCTCCTTCCCCTGCCTCCAGCGCTCTTCCTCCCAATCACCCTCGTATGTGCTGACCACCCGAGCGCTTGCACAACGCTCTTCCCTGCGTCGGTCAGAGCGTCAGTGGGAGCGTCGGTCGGAGCGTCGGTCGGCGCGTCGGTCTGAGCGTCGGTCGGAGCATCGTTCGGAGCGTCGGTCGGAGCGTTGGTCGGTCAGAGCGTCAGTGGGAGCGTCGGTCGGAGCGTCGGTCGGAGCGTCGGTCGGCGCGTCGGTCTGAGCGTCGGTCGGAGCGTCGTTCGGAGCGTCGGTCGGAGCGTTGGTCGGTCAGAGCGTCAGTGGGAGCGTCGGTCGGAGCGTCGGTCGGAGCGTCGGTCGGCGCGTCGGTCTGAGCGTCGGTCGGAGCGTCGTTCGGAGCGTCGGTCGGAGCGTTGGTCGGTCAGAGCGTCAGTGGGAGCGTCGGTCGGAGCGTCGGTCTGATCGTCGGTCGGCGCGTCGGTCTGAGCGTCGGTCGGAGCGTCGGTCGGACAGAGCGTCAGTGGGAGCGTCGGTCGGAGCGCCGGTCGGAGCGTCGGTCGGTGCGTCGGTCTGAGCGTCGGTCGGAGCGTCGGTCGGTCGGAGCGTCGCTCGGAGCGCCGGTGGGAGCGTCGGTCGGAGCGTCAGTCGGAGCGTCGGTCAGAGCGTCGGTGGGAGCGTCGGTCGGAGCGTCGGTCGGAGCGTCGTGGGAGCGTCGGTCGGAGCGTTGGTGGGAGCGTCGTGGGAGCGTCGGTGGGAGTGTCGGTAGGTGCGTAGGTCGGTGGGAGCGTCGTGGGAGCGTCGGTCGGTGTGTCGTGGGAGCGTCGGTCGGAGCGTCGGTCGGAGCGTCGGTCGAAGCGTCGGTCGGAGCGTCGGTCGGAGCGTTGGTTGGTCAGAGCGTCGGTCGGAGCGTCGGTGGGAGCGTCGGTCGGCGCGTCGGTCTGAGCGTCGGTCGGAGCGTCGGTCGGAGCGTTGGTCGGAGCGTTGGTCGGAGCGTTGGTCGGTCGGAGCGTCGGTCGGCGCGTCGGTCTGAGCGTCGGTCGGAGCGTCGGTCGGAGCGTTGGTCGGAGCGTTGGTCGGTCAGAGCGTCAGTGGGAGCGTCGGTCGGAGCGTCGGTCGGAGCGTCGGTCTGAGCGTCGGTCGGCGCGTCGGTCTGAGCGTCGGTCGGAGCGTCGGTCGGACAGAGCGTCAGTGGGAGCGTCGGTCGGAGCGCCGGTCGGAGCGTTGGTCGGCGCGTCGGTCGGAGCGTCGCTCGGTCGGAGCGTCGGTGGGAGCGCCGGTGGGAGCGTCGGTGGGAGCGTCGTGGGAGCGTCGGTGGGAGTGTCGGTAGGTGCGTCGGTCGGTGGGAGCGTCGTGGGAGCGTCGGTCGGTGCGTCGTGGGAGCGTCGGTCGGAGCGTCGGTCGAAGCGTCGGTCGGAGCGTCGGTCGGAGCGTTGGTTGGTCAGAGCGTCGGTCGGAGCGTCGGTCGGAGCGTCGGTCGGCGCGTCGGTCTGAGCGTCGGTCGGAGCGTCGGTCGAAGCGTTGGTCGGAGCGTTGGTCGGAGCGTTGGTCGGAGCGTTGGTCGGTCGGAGCGTCGGTCGGCGCGTCGGTCGGAGCGTCGGTCGGAGCGTTGGTCGGAGCGTTGGTCGGTCAGAGCGTCAGTGGGAGCGTCGGTCGGAGCGTCGGTCGGAGCGTCGGTCTGAGCGTCGGTCGGCGCGTCGGTCGGAGCGTCGGTCGGACAGAGCGTCAGTGGGAGCGTCGGTCGGAGCGCTGGTCGGAGCGTCGGTCGGCGCGTCGGTCTGAGCGTCGGTCGGAGCGTCGCTCGGTCGGAGCGTCGGTGGGAGCGCCGGTGGGAGCGTCGGTCGGAGCGTCAGACGGAGCGTCGGTCAGAGCGTCGGTGGGAGCGTCGGTCGGAGCGTCGTGGGAGCTTCGGTGGGAGTGTCGGTCGGTCGGAGCGTCGGTCGGTCGGAGCGTCGGTCGGAGCGTCGGTCGGTGCGTCGGTGGGAGCGTCGGTGGGAGCTTCGGTCGGAGCGTCGGTGGGAGCGTCGTGGGAGCGTCGGTCGGAGCGTCGGTCGAAGCGTCGGTCGGCGCGTCGGTCTGAGCGTCGGTCGGAGCGTCGGTCGGAGCGTCGGTCGGAGCGTTGGTCGGAGCGTCGGTCGGCGCGTCGGTCTGAGCGTCGGTCGGAGCGTCGGTCGGAGCGTCGGTCGGAGCGTCGGTTGGAGCGTCGGTCTGAGCGTCGGTCGGCGCGTCGGTCGGAGCGTCTTTCGGACAGAGCGTCAGTGGGAGCGTCGGTCGGAGCGCCGGTCGGAGCGTCGGTCGGCCAGAGCGTCGGTCGGAGCGTCGGTGGGAGCGTCGGTCGGTCGGAGCGTCGGTGGGAGCGTCGGTGGGAACGTCGGTCGGAGCGTTGGTCGGAGCGTCGGTCGGAGCGACCGCCTGCTTCCACACAGACACCTTTACCACTCTGGATGATGAATTAAAGCCAAAATATGTTGAAGCAGGATTCACTTTGAAGGAAGACGCGCTCACTGCAACCGGAGTGCTTTTTAATGATTGTTTGGCAAGAGCTGGCTGCTTTATGTGTTTGTAGACTTTAAGAGCAAAGAGAGGATGTGAGTGGCTTCTAGAAAGTTCTAATCCATTCAGTAAGGAAGACAAGACTGCTCTTGAAGTCACTTAAACCGATGCTGAGATCGTCTGCTCATAAACATCACCAACACTCAAAGGGAAAAGAAGAAGTTGACCTTAAATAATCTCATTTGAATTGATACAAAGCATGTATTTTAAGATAGTAATATTGACATAATGATTATCTCTATTGTTTGGATTATCCCCATGACAATATTCAGACTGAAATGTGTCTGTAACGCGTATGAGTGATTTATTTACAATAATGGAAATGTGTTTTATATCTGGGGGGAATTTAGAAATGCCCAACCAGCGACGGGAGTTGAAAATGAGCCCTGGCTCTAAACTTTATGTGCATCACATCGACTGCAAGCTTTGGTTTGTCACTATGTAAGATGCATTGTCCCGTCAAAGAAATCAATCAATGAATAAATAAATAAATAAGTAAACATTATGGTTGAGGTTCAAGTAAACATACAAACCAAACTCTATGAGTTAAAATGTGTTTCTTCTGTTACATTCAGTGTCTAGCATTATAAACACAAATACACAGAACACCACTGTCATTTTAAAAATCATTGATACGTTGGGAGTTGAACTTTGGCTTTTACCTCTACCTATTTCACCTTTTAGGTATAACTATATGAATGCCGAAGTGTAGTATAGTTCAATTCATCCAAAATCAATTCCTTCCAAATGTCAAGAGGCAACTTAACCAACCCTCCACTGAAATGACTGGAGCACAATCTCTGGTGACATTTGGTGTGAGTGGGATCAGTGTCACCTGCAGAATCATGTGACGTGTTGGTCAGAGCGGGAGAACGGCCTGTTTCAGTGTCATTTTGACCTCATCTCTTTTATAAGACCACAGTCACAGCTCTGATTACAGTGGAAATGTCATCACGTGCCAATGCCCGCCCTGAGGCCACAGCTTTAACCAAAGAAATACACCTCTACTGTACATGGCATCCAAGATGGTTTGATGTGAACAAGGAAGAAAACAGACAACCGGGTATCGAGGGAAAATATTCATTCTGATGTGATCAGTCTGAACATTTCTACCTGTGCAGATGGTTCCACTTATGGAAAGTCTGCAGCATCAGATACTAGAGTGAAAATGTCCCTTCATGCTCTGAGGACAGTGATAGACGAGAGGGTCACATGTGTATCATCTCACTCCTCTGGATGAGGCTGTTTTCACATCCTACTGGAAAACCGCCCAGATCATCCATATTTTCAAATGTTTAAAATGACGGACCAATTGCAATTATGTCTACATAAAGTTACAAAATAAAATCCAATACCATCAATTCTAATCTGGATAGTTTTGGAAAAACAAGACATTTCCATCCAAGAGTCATTCTCAATCTGTGGATCTCGTCTATGAACCTCGCATATTTAATATCTCTGGGTAAGCCCTGCCCATTGGGAGGGGCCTCCTAATAATACCCTGTCCTGTTTATCTATCCTTTAGTACTGGTTTAAGTTTCCCCTTGAACTAATCTTCTTTGTTATCATAATAACCCTGTAATGGGCCATACAAAATCTTTTTGTTAGCTACTGCAGCTCTTCATCACTGATGACTACCTGGACGGTGTGAAAGCAGCAGTGAGTGCGACTCCTGCACTGAAACCACTGAGCGGATGTACACCTCAGCAGCAGTGATCCTAGAACAATACTCACCATGAGTAACAATACTCACCATGAGAAACAATACTCACCATGAGAAACAATACTCACCATGAGAAACAATACTCACCATGAGTAACAATACTCACCATGAGAAACAATACTCACCATGAGAAACAATACTCACCATGAGTAACAATACTCACCATGAGAAACAATACTCACCATGAGAAACAATACTCACCATGAGAAACAATACTCACCATGAGTAACAATACTCACCATGAGTAACAATACTCACCATGAGAAACAATACTCACCATGAGAAACAATACTCACCATGAGAAACAATACTATACTCACCATGAGAAACAATACTCACCATGAGAAACAATACTCACCATGAGAAACAATACTCACCATGAGTAACAATACTCACCATGAGTAACAATACTCACCATGAGAAACAATACTCACCATGAGAAACAATACTCACCATGAGTAACAATACTCACCATGAGAAACAATACTCACCATGAGAAACAATACTCACCATGAGTAACAATACTCACCATGAGAAACAATACTCACCATGAGTAACAATACTCACCATGAGAAACAATACTCACCATGAGAAACAATACTCACCATGAGAAACAATACTCACCATGAGAAACAATACTCACCATGAGAAACAATACTCACCATGAGAAACAATACTCACCATGAGTAACAATACTCACCATGAGAAACAATACTCACCATGAGTAACAATACTCACCATGAGTAACAATACTCACCATGAGAAACAATACTCACCATGAGAAACAATACTCACCATGAGTAACAATACTCACCATGAGAAACAATACTCACCATGAGTAACAATACTCACCATGAGAAACAATACTATACTCACCATGAGAAACAATACTCACCATGAGAAACAATACTCACCATGAGAAACAATACTCACCATGAGTAACAATACTCACCATGAGAAACAATACTCACCATGAGAAACAATACTATACTCACCATGAGAAACAATACTCACCATGAGAAACAATACTCACCATGAGAAACAATACTCACCATGAGTAACAATACTCACCATGAGAAACAATACTATACTCACCATGAGAAACAATACTCACCATGAGTAACAATACTCACCATGAGAAACAATACTCACCATGAGAAACAATACTCACCATGAGAAACAATACTCACCATGAGAAACAATACTATACTCACCATGAGTAACAATACTCACCATGAGAAACAATACCTGCCCTCCTCCTCTCCCCTCCTCCTTCTCTCCCTCATCCTCCTCCCTTCCTCTCCTCCTCCTCTCTCCTCCTCCCATCCTCCTCTCTCCTCCTCCCATCCTCCTCCCCTCCTCCTCTCCTCCTCTCCCTCCAGCCTGAGGGTTGTGGTGAGGTTCATCTTGGTGCAGAACTTGCTCTGGTGTTTGGGAGGTTTTTGTGCTGCAGTTTGGAACAGGATGAACTGGAGCCTGGAGGATCACCTCAGCTGTCTTTGTGCATCTGTCATGACTAAGTGCCAGCACAGGTGGGCATCACACAGAGTACTCACACACACACACACACACACACACACACACAGTCACACACAGTCACACACACACACACACACACACACAGTCACAGTCACACACAGTCACACACACACACACACACACACACACACACACACAGTCACACACACACACACACAGTCACACACACACACACACACACACACAGTCACACACACACACACACACACACACACAGTCACACACACACACACACACACACACACAGAGTCAGAGTACTCACAAATGACCACGGCACTTTTTGATTTAGTTTAACTGTCAAAATATCACCCTTATGGTATATGTTGTAAAGGATATACAACTAGATGGTTGTCAGTTCGGGTAGTGAATCTAACTGCAGTTTCCAGTTTTCCAATCCGCTTTTTTAATTTCTCTGTGGTCCTCGCTTCACTAAACAGCGCTACAGTAAACAGTAAAAGGTACTATACTAAACAGTACAACATCAAACAGTACAACATCAAACAGTACTGCACTAAACAGTACTGCACTAAACAGTACTGCACTAAACAGTACTGTTTAGTACACTAAATGTCAAAAATGGCAGAACTGCGCCAATTACAGAGCTGGAAACGGGTATGATTGTAAACAGGTTTTAATAGAACAGAAATGATAAATGTACAAAGGCACTGGTAAGGTCTGAACTACAAGGGGGGGTCCTTCCAGCGGTGTCAGAGAGCAAGCGAGAGGCGTAATCAAACATCCGTTCCAGGTTCGGAACACAGGCATTCAGCTTAGTCAGAGGAAAGGTGGAAGGAAGGTCCAAGGTCAATAACAGCAAACAGGATCACGAGGGTTAGGCAAAAATCACAAGTCGGAGTCAAAAACACGAATCAAATATCAACCGCTCGATCGTTGGAGCAGAACAGGGCAAGACTGAGGCAGAGGAAACACACCCCTAAAATACTACACCCAGTGATTAACAACCAGATTCAGCTGTGAAAATGTCATGGAATTGAACATACACCGATGCTATTCCGTAACACATTGAGAACACAATTCAACTTAGAATATGAAACGACACAGAAATATCAGACATTTGTGTGGCAAGCTTGGGAGAAAACGCGGGGACTGATTACGCAGGCTGTTGTATGCAGCCTGCGTGATCCTCCTGCGTCTCACCCCGTTTTTTCCCATGCTGGTTGGTTTTATTAGATATTCTGGAATAGGCGGGTCACATTTCTCATTGGTCAGCTTCACATCAAGGCACTTGGTATTTTTCCGTAGAGATCAAGCCTTGGGTAAACATTACCCAAGCTCCTCTGGGCTGTCACACCCCCTCCTGGGGCAACATTCTTTGGCCCATCTTTATCAAATCAAATCAAATCAATTTATTTTTGTAAGGCCCAAAATCACAACAACAGTTGCCTCTGAGGGCCACAGGGAGAAATGAATCAACAATGTCTGTGGTGGCGAGGGAGTCAGACAATGTCTGTGGTGGCGAGGGACGATGTCCCAGGGTCCTCTGTCCTTAGACTCTCCCTTGGCCAGGAAAAACTACAAAAAAAACCTCTTTGGGAAAAAAAGCGTAGAAACCTGGAGGAGTTCCAGTGAAGGAGAGATCCGACTCTCACAGACGGACACGAGGGAGACTGGAGCTGGACCCACTCTTCAGGCAGATGAGGGACCGACTGAGGCGAACTGGACCCACTCTTCAGGCAGATGAGGGACCGACTGAGGCGAACTGGACCCACTCTTCAGGCAGATGAGGGACCGACTGAGGCGAACTGGACCCACTCTTCAGGCAGATGAGGGACCGACTGTGGCGAACTGGACCCACTCTTCAGGCAGATGAGGGACCGACTGAGGCAAACTGGACCCACTCTTCAGGCAGATGAGGGACCGTCTGAGTCGAGCTGGACCCACTCTTCAGGCAGATGAGGGACCGACTGAGGCGAACTGGACCCACAGCATATAAAGAGTAAACAGAATTGGACCGAGTACCGAACCCTGTGGCACACCGTAAATTACTTTAGAGCATGATGAGGAGTTCTTGTTTACATTAACAAATTGGTACCTATCAGGTAAATAGGATTTAAACCAGCTGAGGGCTGTTCCTCCAACACCTACATCACATTCAAACCTCTGCAGTAGAATGTTGTGGTCAATGGTGTCAAACGCTGCGCTGAGGTCCAACAGAACCAGGATTGAGACCAGTCCATCGTCAGCGGCTAATAACAAATCATTTGTGACTTTAACTAGTGCAGTTTCAGTGCTGTGGTGGGCTCTGAACCCTGCTGTGGTGGGCTCTGAACCCTGACTGGAAAACTTCAAATAAGTTATTGTCCTGCAGGTGGCGACAAAGCTGTTTTACTACAACTTTTTCAAGGATTTTAGAGACGAAGGGAAGATTTGAAATAGGTCTGTAGTTTACCAATAGGTCGGGATCTAGATTAGGCTTTTTCAGAAGAGGTTTAATGACTGCATGTTTGAAGGACTGTGGAACATAGCCACTTTCGAGTGAAGTATTTATTATATTAAGAATAGGGTCTATAATTAGGGGGAGAATGTCTTTGAGGAGTCTGCTTGGAATGGGGTCTAGGACACAAGTGGAGCTTTTAGAGGACATAATGGCTGAAGTTCTCTGCTTGATCAACAGTGAACCTTTCTAAGTTTACAGCTGGATTTATATGGGACGTTAGATTTACAGCTTGGGCTAGTTCAGGGCTAATAGCGGGGGTAATTTCATCTAATTTATCTCTGATTGTTTTTATTTTATTGTTAAAAAATAGGAGGAAATCATCAGAGCTAAGTGTAGCTGGGATTGAGGGCTCTACTGCGCTGTGACAGTTTGTTAGCCTAGCTGCAGTGCTAAAAAGGAATTTAGTGTTACTTTTGTTGACTTCTATTAGATTTGAATAATATCTGGTTTGGGCCTTACGCAGAGCCTGCTTATAGGACAGCAGGCAACTTTTCCATGCTTTTAGGGATTCTTCGGTGTGAGAGCGACGAAATAATCCCTCTAACTTTCTAACTTTTTGTTTATGTGAACGCAGTTCTTGGTTGTACCATGGGGAGGCGCGCTTTGGCCTAATGACCTTCTGTTTTAACGGCGCGACAACGTCAAGAGCAGACTTCAGAGAATTCATGTCGACAAATTGATCATTCAAGTCGACAAATTGATCACTTAAACTGGGACTAAAGCTGTTCTCAGCAGGATCACATGACATGATCACATGACATGATCACATGACATGATCACATGACATGTCACTGAATATTGGCTCTATTATTTCTTTGAATTTTGAGATAGATTTTTCAGATATTGTCCTTTTCATTATAACTTTATTTTGTGGGACTGGATGATCTTTAAGAATAAACTGAAAGGTAATTATGAAATGATCTGACAATATAGGGTTTTGAGGGAGGACAATGAGGTCACTAATCTCTGTTCCATACGTTAGGACAAGATCCAGAGTGTTCTTGTGAGTGTGAGTCGGTTTATTTACATTCTGAGTGAAACCAATGCTGTCTAACAAGGCGCTGAAGGCATTACTGAGAGAGTCATCACTCATGTTCACGTGGATATTAAAGTCTCCAACTATAACTATTTTATCCCAGGCTAGCACCAAGTTTGATATAAAGTCAGAAAACTCTGTTAAAAACTCTGAATAGGGACCAGGAGTTCGGTAGATAACTATGAACAAAACTCCTTTTTGGTTTTTCATATTTGGACATGTGATCGACGGCATAAGGCTTTCAATGAGTGAAATGCATTGTTAGTTTTAGGGCTCATGAGTCGCTTGAGTGTGAGATCACTGCCACACCACCACCTCGGCCTGTGCTCCTGGCAGTCTGAAAGTTAACATGGGTGGGTGGGGTTAACATGGGTGGGTGGGGTGGACTCATTTAGTCTGACGTAGTCGTCTTGTTGAAGCCACGTTTCAGTTAGAGCTAGAAGATCTATGTTATAGTCACTAATTAATTCATTAACTAAGAGCGATTTGGAGGAAATTGCTCTAATGTTTAGCAGTCCACATTTTACGTGTGTATTCATTTGTATATTTATGACCCCTTCACAAATGCAGTTTGTCACACACCCGTTTTTCTCTTAGACTAATGATGCAGATAAAGTATCACTATTATGCAGATAAAATAGATCACAGAAACATAATCATATATTCACATTTTATCACAGAACCCACGCGCAGGTGTGAAGAGCCTGTGATGAGCTGAGAGACAAGGGGGCGGTAACCAGAGAACAAGGGGGCGGTAACCAGAAAGACAAGGGGGCGGTAACCAGAAAGACAAGGGGGCGGTAACCAGAGAGGAGAACAAAGAAGGGAGGGGGGAAACGAAGAGGTGCAGAGTAAAACAAGACAAGACTATACATCACCAGACCAGACGGTGACCATGACACTAAACAGTACTGCAGTAAACAGTACTACTTTGAACAGTACTACAGTAAACAAAACTAGAGTAAACATTACTACAGTAAACAGTACTACTTTGAACAGTACTACAGTAAACAGTAATACAGTAAACAGTACTGCACTAAACAGTACTGCACTAAACAGTACTGCACTAAACAGTACTGTTTAGTACACTAAATGTCAAAAATGGCAGAACTGCGCCAATTACAGAGCTGGAAACGGGTATGATTGTAAACAGGTTTTAATAGAACAGAAATGATAAATGTACAAAGGCACTGGTAAGGTCTGAACTACAAGGGGGGGTCCTTCCAGCGGTGTCAGAGAGCAAGCGAGAGGCGTAATCAAACATCCGTTCCAGGTTCGGAACACAGGCATTCAGCTTAGTCAGAGGAAAGGTGGAAGGAAGGTCCAAGGTCAATAACAGCAAACAGGATCACGAGGGTTAGGCAAAAATCACAAGTCGGAGTCAAAAACACGAATCAAATATCAACCGCTCGATCGTTGGAGCAGAACAGGGCAAGACTGAGGCAGAGGAAACACACCCCTAAAATACTACACCCAGTGATTAACAACCAGATTCAGCTGTGAAAATGTCATGGAATTGAACATACACCGATGCTATTCCGTAACACATTGAGAACACAATTCAACTTAGAATATGAAACGACACAGAAATATCAGACATTTGTGTGGCAAGCTTGGGAGAAAACGCGGGGACTGATTACGCAGGCTGTTGTATGCAGCCTGCGTGATCCTCCTGCGTCTCACCCCGTTTTTTCCCATGCTGGTTGGTTTTATTAGATATTCTGGAATAGGCGGGTCACATTTCTCATTGGTCAGCTTCACATCAAGGCACTTGGTATTTTTCCGTAGAGATCAAGCCTTGGGTAAACATTACCCAAGCTCCTCTGGGCTGTCACACCCCCTCCTGGGGCAACATTCTTTGGCCCATCTTTATCAAATCAAATCAAATCAATTTATTTTTGTAAGGCCCAAAATCACAACAACAGTTGCCTCTGAGGGCCACAGGGAGAAATGAATCAACAATGTCTGTGGTGGCGAGGGAGTCAGACAATGTCTGTGGTGGCGAGGGACGATGTCCCAGGGTCCTCTGTCCTTAGACTCTCCCTTGGCCAGGAAAAACTACAAAAAAAACCTCTTTGGGAAAAAAAGCGTAGAAACCTGGAGGAGTTCCAGTGAAGGAGAGATCCGACTCTCACAGACGGACACGAGGGAGACTGGAGCTGGACCCACTCTTCAGGCAGATGAGGGACCGACTGAGGCGAACTGGACCCACTCTTCAGGCAGATGAGGGACCGACTGAGGCGAACTGGACCCACTCTTCAGGCAGATGAGGGACCGACTGAGGCGAACTGGACCCACTCTTCAGGCAGATGAGGGACCGACTGAGGCGAACTGGACCCACTCTTCAGGCAGATGAGGGACCGACTGAGGCAAACTGGACCCACTCTTCAGGCAGATGAGGGACCGTCTGAGTCGAGCTGGACCCACTCTTCAGGCAGATGAGGGACCGACTGAGGAGAACTGGACCCACTCTTCAGGCAGATGAGGGACCGTCGGAGGCGAGCTGGACCCACTCCTCAGGCAGATGAGGGACCGTCTGAGTCGAGCTGGACCCACTTTTCAGGCAGATGAGGGACCGTCCACACAGGGCAGGGACCACTTCACCAGGAGAGGGACATCTGGGTCCACAGGTCCTCAGGAGTGAGAGAAAGAAAAAGAAGGCGGTGAACAGTTTGCAAGTGGAATCAAAAAATAAATATTGTTTGATAGCATAAGTAGTCAGAAGAAGAGGACAGTGCTCAAGCTGTCATACTTCCCCCAGCATAGTTACTCCTAGGGCAGCGTAGCTAAAGCTGTGGGTTTATGTTTCTGTTCCTAACTAGTCTGACCATAAGCGATTTCGAAGAGGAACGTTTTAAGCCTGGACTTAAATGAAGAGACTGTGTCGGCATCTTTAACATGGGTCGGGAGCTGATTCCATAACACAGGAGCTTGGTAGTTAAACGCTCTACCTCCTACAGTACTTTTAGAGACTCTTGGCACCACCAGAAGGCCGGCATTCTGAGAGCGAAGAGCTCTGTTTGGATGATATGGTTCTATAGCATTGATTCTAAACTGGACAGGAGCCAGTGAAGAGACTCCAGCACCGGCGTAATGTGCTCTCTTCTTTTTGTTCCTGTTAGTAATCTTGCTGCTGCATTTTGAACCAGTTGAAAGCTTTTTATGGAGCTTTTAGGACACGCTGCAAGCAGGGAGTTACAGTAGTCTAATCTAGTCGTTACAAATGCATGGATAAGTTTTTCAGCATCACTTTTAGGCCGGATTCTTCTGATTTTGGCTCTTGTTGCGCAAATGGAAATAGGCTGTTTTACAAGCTTGATTTATATGAGCTTTAAATGAGAGCTCCTGGTCAAATAAGACTCTGAGGTTTCTTACAGTAGAACTAGAGGCTACACTGACATTGTCCAGTGTGACTATCTGCTCAGATAGATTGTCTCGTAGATGCTTAGGACCAGCACAATGACCTCAGTTTTTTCAGGGTTAAGAAGCAGGTAGTTAAGTGTCCTCCAGGTTTTTATCTCCTTCACACATGTACTAAGTCTGTCTACTTGATCGCTCTGATCAGGTTTCATTGATAAATACAGCTGAGTGTCGTCTGCAGAGCAGTGGAAGTTAATGCCATGCTTTCTGATAATGTTGCCTAATGGCAGCATATAAAGAGTAAACAGAATTGGACCGAGTACCGAACCCTGTGGCACACCGTAAATTACTTTAGAGCATGATGAGGAGTTCTTGTTTACATTAACAAATTGGTACCTATCAGGTAAATAGGATTTAAACCAGCTGAGGGCTGTTCCTCCAACACCTACATCACATTCTAACCTCTGCAGTAGAATGTTGTGGTCAATGGTGTCAAACGCTGCGCTGAGGTCCAACAGAACCAGGATTGAGACCAGTCCATCGTCAGCGGCTAATAACAAATCATTTGTGACTTTAACTAGTGCAGTTTCAGTGCTGTGGTGGGCTCTGAACCCTGCTGTGGTGGGCTCTGAACCCTGACTGGAAAACTTCAAATAAGTTATTGTCCTGCAGGTGGCGACAAAGCTGTTTTACTACAACTTTTTCAAGGATTTTAGAGACGAAGGGAAGATTTGAAATAGGTCTGTAGTTTACCAATAGGTCGGGATCTAGATTAGGCTTTTTCAGAAGAGGTTTAATGACTGCATGTTTGAAGGACTGTGGAACATAGCCACTTTCGAGTGAAGTATTTATTATATTAAGAATAGGGTCTATAATTAGGGGGAGAATGTCTTTGAGGAGTCTGCTTGGAATGGGGTCTAGGACACAAGTGGAGCTTTTAGAGGACATAATGGCTGAAGTTCTCTGCTTGATCAACAGTGAACCTTTCTAAGTTTACAGCTGGATTTATATGGGACGTTAGATTTACAGCTTGGGCTAGTTCAGGGCTAATAGCGGGGGTAATTTCATCTAATTTATCTCTGATTGTTTTTATTTTATTGTTAAAAAATAGGAGGAAATCATCAGAGCTAAGTGTAGCTGGGATTGAGGGCTCTACTGCGCTGTGACAGTTTGTTAGCCTAGCTGCAGTGCTAAAAAGGAATTTAGTGTTACTTTTGTTGACTTCTATTAGATTTGAATAATATCTGGTTTGGGCCTTACGCAGAGCCTGCTTATAGGACAGCAGGCAACTTTTCCATGCTTTTAGGGATTCTTCGGTGTGAGAGCGACGAAATAATCCCTCTAACTTTCTAACTTTTTGTTTATGTGAACGCAGTTCTTGGTTGTACCATGGGGAGGCGCGCTTTGGCCTAATGACCTTCTGTTTTAACGGCGCGACAACGTCAAGAGCAGACTTCAGAGAATTCATGTCGACAAATTGATCATTCAAGTCGACAAATTGATCACTTAAACTGGGACTAAAGCTGTTCTCAGCAGGATCACATGACATGATCACATGACATGATCACATGACATGATCACATGACATGTCACTGAATATTGGCTCTATTATTTCTTTGAATTTTGAGATAGATTTTTCAGATATTGTCCTTTTCATTATAACTTTATTTTGTGGGACTGGATGATCTTTAAGAATAAACTGAAAGGTAATTAGGAAATGATCTGACAATATAGGGTTTTGAGGGAGGACAATGAGGTCACTAATCTCTGTTCCATACGTTAGGACAAGATCCAGAGTGTTCTTGTGAGTGTGAGTCGGTTTATTTACATTCTGAGTGAAACCAATGCTGTCTAACAAGGCGCTGAAGGCATTACTGAGAGAGTCATCACTCATGTTCACGTGGATATTAAAGTCTCCAACTATAACTATTTTATCCCAGGCTAGCACCAAGTTTGATATAAAGTCAGAAAACTCTGTTAAAAACTCTGAATAGGGACCAGGAGTTCGGTAGATAACTATGAACAAAACTCCTTTTTGGTTTTTCATATTTGGACATGTGATCGACGGCATAAGGCTTTCAAATGAGTGAAATGCATTGTTAGTTTTAGGGCTCATGAGTCGCTTGAGTGTGAGATCACTGCCACACCACCACCTCGGCCTGTGCTCCTGGCAGTCTGAAAGTTAACATGGGTGGGTGGGGTTAACATGGGTGGGTGGGGTGGACTCATTTAGTCTGACGTAGTCGTCTTGTTGAAGCCATGTTTCAGTTAGAGCTAGAAGATCTATGTTATAGTCACTAATTAATTCATTAACTAAGAGCGATTTGGAGGAAATTGCTCTAATGTTTAGCAGTCCACATTTTACGTGTGTATTCATTTGTATATTTATGACCCCTTCACAAATGCAGTTTGTCACACACCCGTTTTTCTCTTAGACTAATGATGCAGATAAAGTATCACTATTATGCAGATAAAATAGATCACAGAAACATAATCATATATTCACATTTTATCACAGAACCCACGCGCAGGTGTGAAGAGCCTGTGATGAGCTGAGAGACAAGGGGGCGGTAACCAGAGAACAAGGGGGCGGTAACCAGAAAGACAAGGGGGCGGTAACCAGAAAGACAAGGGGGCGGTAACCAGAGAGGAGAACAAAGAAGGGAGGGGGGAAACGAAGAGGTGCAGAGTAAAACAAGACAAGACTATACATCACCAGACCAGACGGTGACCATGACACTAAACAGTACTGCAGTAAACAGTACTACTTTGAACAGTACTACAGTAAACAAAACTAGAGTAAACATTACTACAGTAAACAGTACTACTTTGAACAGTACTACAGTAAACAGTAATACAGTAAACAGTACTACAGTAAACAGTACTACACTAAACAATACTACAGTAAACAGTACTACAGTAAACAGTGCTACAGTAAACAGTACTACACTAAACAATACTACAGTAAACAGTACTACAGTAAACAGTGCTACAGTAAACAGTGCTACAGTAAACAGTACTATAGTACTACAGTAAACAGTATTACAGTACTACAGTAAACAGTCCTACAGTAAACAGTACTACAGTAAACAGTACTACAGTGCTACAGTAAACAGTGCTATAGTAAACCGTACTATAGTACTACAGTAAACAGTATTACAGTACTACAGTAAACAGTACTACAGTAAACAGTACTATAGTACTACAGTAAACAGTATTACAGTACTACAGTAAACAGTCCTACAGTAAACAGTACTACAGTAAACAGTGCAACAATAAACGGTACTACACTAAACAGTACTACAATAAACAGTACTATAGTACTACAGTAAACAGTATTACAGTACTACAGTAAACACTACTACAGTAAACAGTACTACAGTAAACAGTGCAACAATAAACAGTACTACACTAAACAGTACTACAGTAAACTGTACTACAGTAAACAGTACTACACTAAACAGTACTACAGTAAACAGTGCAACAATAAACAGTACTACACTAAACAGTACTACAGTAAACAGTACTACAGTAAACAGTACTACACTAAACAGTACTACAGTAAACAGTGCTACAGTAAACAGTACTACAGTACGACAATAAGCAGTGCTACAGTAAACAGTGCTACAGTAAACAGTACGATAGTACTACAGTAAACAGTGCTACAGTAAACCGTACTATAGTACTACAGTAAACAGTATTACAGTACTACAGTAAACAGTCCTACAGTAAACAGTCCTATAGTACTACAGTAAACAGTATTACAGTGCTACAGTAAACAGTACTACAGTAAACAGTATTACAGTACTACAGTAAACAGTCCTACAGTAAACAGTCCTACAGTAAACAGTACTACAGTAAACAGTATTACAGTACTATAGTAAACAGTCCTACAGTAAACAGTACTACAGTAAACAGTACTACAGTAAACAGTGCTACAGTAAACAGTGCTACAGTAAACAGTACTATAGTACTACAGTAAACAGTATTACAGTACTACAGTAAACAGTCCTAAAGTAAACAGTACTACAGTAAACAGTACTACAGTGCTACAGTAAACAGTGCTACAGTAAACCGTACTATAGTACTACAGTAAACAGTATTACAGTACTACAGTAAACAGTACTACAGTAAACAGTACTATAGTACTACAGTAAACAGTATTACAGTACTACAGTAAACAGTCCTACAGTAAACAGTACTACAGTAAACAGTGCAACAATAAACGGTACTACACTAAACAGTACTACAATAAACAGTACTATAGTACTACAGTAAACAGTATTACAGTACTACAGTAAACACTACTACAGTAAACAGTACTACAGTAAACAGTGCAACAATAAACAGTACTACAGTAAACAGTGCAACAATAAACAGTACTACACTAAACAGTTCTACACTAAACAGTACTACAGTAAACAGTGCTACAGTAAACAGTACTACAGTACGACAATAAGCAGTGCTACAGTAAACAGTGCTACAGTAAACAGTACGATAGTACTACAGTAAACAGTATTACAATACTACAGTAAAGAGTCCTACAGTAAACAGTACTACAGTAAACAGTACTACAGTGCTACAGTAAACAGTGCTACAGTAAACCGTACTATAGTACTACAGTAAACAGTATTACAGTACTACAGTAAACAGTCCTACAGTAAACAGTACTATAGTACTACAGTAAACAGTATTACAGTACTACAGTAAACAGTCCTACAGTAAACAGTACTACAGTAAACAGTGCAACAATAAACGGTACTACACTAAACAGTACTACAATAAACAGTACTATAGTACTACAGTAAACAGTATTACAGTACTACAGTAAACACTACTACAGTAAACAGTACTACAGTAAACAGTGCAACAATAAACAGTACTACACTAAACAGTACTACAGTAAACAGTACTACAGTAAACAGTGCAACAATAAACAGTACTACACTAAACAGTACTACAGTAAACAGTACTACAGTAAACAGTACTACACTAAACAGTACTACAGTAAACAGTGCTACAGTAAACAGTACTACAGTACGACAATAAGCAGTGCTACAGTAAACAGTGCTACAGTAAACAGTACGATAGTACTACAGTAAACAGTATTACAATACTACAGTAAAGAGTCCTACAGTAAACAGTACTACAGTAAACAGTACTACAGTGCTACAGTAAACAGTGCTACAGTAAACCGTACTATAGTACTACAGTAAACAGTATTACAGTGCTACAGTAAACAGTACTACAGTAAACAGTATTACAGTACTACAGTAAACAGTCCTACAGTAAACAGTCCTACAGTAAACAGTACTACAGTAAACAGTATTACAGTACTACACTAAACAGTACTACAGTAAACAGTGCTACAGTAAACAGTGCTACAGTAAACAGTACTATAGTACTACAGTAAACAGTATTACAGTACTACAGTAAACAGTCCTACAGTAAACAGTACTACAGTGAACAGTACTACAGTGCTACAGTAAACAGTGCTACAGTAAACCGTACTATAGTACTACAGTAAACAGTATTACAGTACTACAGTAAACAGTCCTACAGTAAACAGTACTATAGTACTACAGTAAACAGTATTACAGTGCTACAGTAAACAGTACTACAGTAAACAGTATTACAGTACTATAGTAAACAGTCCTACAGTAAACAGTACTACAGTAAACAGTACTACAGTACTACAGTAAACAGTGCTACAGTAAACAGTGCTACAGTAAACAGTACTACAGTAAACAGTATTACAGTACTACAGTAAATAGTCCTACAGTAAACAGTACTACAGTAAACAGTACTACAGTGCGACAGTAAACAGTGCTACAGTAAACCGTACTACAGTGCCACAGTAAACAGTCCTACAGTAAACAGTACTACAGTAAACAGTATTACAGTACTACAGTAAACAGTCCTACAGTAAACAGTACTATAGTACTACAGTAAACAGTATTACAGTGCTACAGTAAACAGTACTACAGTAAACAGTATTACAGTACTATAGTAAACAGTCCTACAGTAAACAGTACTACAGTAAACAGTACTACAGTACTACAGTAAACAGTGCTACAGTAAACAGTGCTACAGTAAACAGTACTACAGTAAACAGTATTACAGTACTACAGTAAATAGTCCTACAGTAAACAGTACTACAGTAAACAGTACTACAGTGCGACAGTAAACAGTGCTACAGTAAACCGTACTACAGTGCCACAGTAAACAGTCCTACAGTAAACAGTACTACAGTAAACAGTATTACAGTACTAAAGTAAACAGTCTACAGTAAACAGTACTACAGTAAACAGTACTACAGTGCCACAGTAAACAGTCCTACAGTAAACAGTACTACAGTAAACAGTATTACAGTACTACAGTAAACAGTCCTACAGTAAACAGTACTATAGTACTACAGTAAACAGTATTACAGTGCTACAGTAAACAGTACTACAGTAAACAGTCCTACAGTAAACTGTACTACAGTAAACAGTGCAACAATAAACGGTACTACACTAAACAGTACTACAATAAAAAGTACTATAGTACTACAGTAAACAGTATTACAGTACTACAGTAAACACTACTACAGTAAACAGTACTACAGTAAACAGTACTACAGTACTACAGTACTACAGTAAACAGTACTACAGTAAACAGTACTACAGTAAACAGTGCTACACTAAACAGTACTACAGTAAACAGTGCTACAGTAAACAGTACTACAGTGCTACAGTACTACAGTAAACAGTACTACAGTACTACAGTAAACAGTCCTACAGTAAACAGTACTACAGTAAACAGTGCAACAATAAACAGTACTACACTAAACAGTACTACACTAAACAGTACTACACTAAACAGTACTACAGTAAACAGTACTACAGTAAACAGTGCTACAGTACTACAGTAAACAGTATTACAGTACTACAGTAAACAGTCCTACAGTAAACAGTATTACAGTACTACAGTAAACAGTGCTACACTAAACAGTACTACAGTAAATAGTACTACAGTAAACAGTGCTACAGTAAACAGTACTACAGTAAATAGTACTACAGTAAACAGTGCTACAGTGCTACAGTAAACAGTGCTACAGTAAACCGTACTATAGTACTACAGTAAACAGTATTACAGTACTACAGTAAACAGTCCTACAGTAAACAGTACTACAGTAAACAGTATTACAGTGCTACAGTAAACAGTACTACAGTACTACAGTAAACAGTCCTACAGTAAACAGTACTACAGTAAACAGTGCAACAATAAACAGTACTACACTAAACAGTACTACAGTAAACAGTACTACAGTAAACAGTGCTACACTAAACAGTACTACACTAAACAGTACTACAGTAAACAGTACTACAGTAAACAGTGCTACAGTACTACAGTAAACAGTATTACAGTGCTACAGTAAACAGTCCTACAGTAAACAGTATTACAGTACTACAGTAAACAGTGCTACACTTAACAGTACTACAGTAAATAGTACTACAGTAAACAGTGCTACAGTACTACACTAAACAGTGCTACAGTAAACAGTGCTACAGTAAACAGTACTATAGTACTACAGTAAACAGTATTACAGTACTACAGTAAACAGTGCTACAGTAAACAGTACTACAGTAAACAGTGCTACAGTGCTACAGTAAACAGTACTACAGTAAACAGTGCTACAGTAAACAGTGCTACACTAAACAGTACTACAGTAAATAGTACTACAGTAAACAGTGCTACAGTACTACACTAAACAGTGCTACAGTAAACAGTACTACAGTAAACAGTACTACAGTAAACAGTACTACACTAAACAGTGCTACACTAAACAGCACTACAGTAAACAGTGCTACAGTAAACAGTACTATAGTACTACAGTAAACAGTATTACAGTACTACAGTAAACAGTGCTACAGTAAACAGTACTACAGTAAACAGTGCTACAGTGCTACAGTAAACAGTACTACAGTAAACAGTGCTACAGTAAACAGTGCTACAGTGCTACAGTAAACAGTACTAAAGTAAACAGTACTACCACTGATGATCCTCTGCAGTTTGAGTTTTGTGGGAGTTTTAAAATATCGACTTGGATCAGAATCAGAGATGAGATCAAAGGCCAAAACGAGTGAAAAGTGTCCTCACGTCCTCCACGCGCTGCTGTCACTGCTATTGCTAATGCGAACGCTAATGCTAATGCTAACACTAACGCTAATGCTAACGCTAATGCTTCGGCTAAAGCCCAACAGAAACACTGACTGAGGTTCTGCGCAGATAAAACATTATTCATGACAGAGATAGTTTGTTTTCTCTCTGTGATGTCATCAGACATGGAGCCACATGAAGCAGCCGTGTGCGCTTTTAAAGGCCTCAAACATTAAATGAAGGGCTAGTTCTAAAACATAAAGTCTCTGTCACAATGAGTGTAACCGTGTTCTTTGGAGGAGTTTAAAGTATTATTTTACAATATTATAGATAATTAGTTAGTTGATAGAATACTGGAAAGAGTTAATTAAAATGGTGCCAAATTCAGCGTTGCAATCTTTTATTTTTCAAATTAAAGGATTTGACTAAAAATAAAATGTAATCTAATAAAAATGTAAAAAGAAGAAGATGGGTATTGGATTGGAGATCGGATCAGTATCGTAAATTGATCAGATGGCGAGCCAATCTCCTGGCTTGGGACGTCCCTACACGCGTGTCACTTGCCGGTGTGTGCGTGTTAGTTGGGACAGGGTGGAACGGCGTCGGCGGCGACAGGCAGGTACTGCTGTGTGAGCTGGAGCCGCTTTAGCATGAGCTCGTTTGCCAATCTTGGGAAGACTTAGTGCTCTGAACAGCCTCATCAGTGATGGGATTAATATGCGGCAAGTTCATTAGAGGGACGGGACAGGAGGAGAGAGAGAGGGAGGTGCTGCCATGAGATCTGGACGGTTTAAATGAGAGAACGGCGTCCCAAAACACAACTGTAGTCGCTAAGTTGTATTACGGGATTTTAGAACCTTCTATTCATGTGTCACACACTCTACTGCCATCTGTAGGACAAAAGCCACGTGCTCTCTGTGGGCAAAAAGTCTGAAAACAAAAGATTCTTTCTCTTCAGTCACATCCCCAAAGACCTCGTTTATCCAGAACTGTGACTGTGGTCAGGAGGGTCCAGTGGACTCACAGAGATCACTCCAGACTGAGGCTGAGCTCTTTGTTTCAGGGCGTTGGCAGCTGGCTAATGCTAGTGGCTATACTAATAAAGTTAGCCTACTAGAAGACAGTTTTAATAACGAGCCTCATTTTAAACTGGTCCGGGTGTTATATTTTAGGATCAGACACAAAGGCCATGCTCTTTAAAGCTTTGAGGGCGTGTCCGGTGCAGAGGGCGTGTCCGGTTTAGGGGGCGTGGTTAGCAGAAATGTCCACTCGCCGCTGAAGAAGGATCAAAGCCCTTTGACTTTTTACTTTTGTGTGATGTTTTTCACAACTCTCTAACAGCGAGGCCACACCATGTGACGTCTATGACATGTGATCACAAATAAGTCACATGACTCATGGACTGGCCTATAGTGTGTTTCAGAGGTGAGGGAATGGCTAAGTAGAAAGATAATTCTCATAAAAATACTAGATAATCAGAAGAGTAAATATTGTGACAGTTAAAGAGCGCTGAACCTTCTCTGCCTTTCTCCATGGAGACGCCAATGCTTTTATTCATTGACATGTATTTCAAAAATACCTTGAAAAACATGCATTCTTACTCTGCAGGGTCGCCGCTCCAGTGATACGACCTGTAACTGATGGAATCCCCTGCTTGTAAATCTATAGTGAACATTCAATTAAACGTCTGAAACAAACAACAGAATATTCTTTAAAAAATAATGATTTTAAGTCATTTTATCGTCAGTGGTCTACAAATGAACCCTGCGATAATAGAACTAGTCTAACTGGAGTTAAATCTGTGTTTGTGCAGAACTTGTGGCATAAATATTCTCCTCGTTAGCTCAGGCCTCTTTCAGTGGTGTGGGCGCGGCTGGTGGTCTCGCTCACACTTGTCCTGTGCCAGGAGCATGCTGGGATACATTAAATATTAACTGCCTCGCTGTGGTGCCATTTCATTTATTAGACAGTATTTCACTGGCCTCTGTTGAATGGGCAGTTTGAGTTAAAAAGTTCAGGGCCACATTTTTCCTTCACACGAGCTTCGGCTTTTCTCTTTGTTCTTGACAAATCCACAGCTAAACGCACTTTTGTTTCTGTCGTCCTCTTGTTGTCCTCCTGCTTGTTTCTGTCGTCCTCTTGTCGTCCTCCTGCTTGTTTCTGTCGTCCTCTTGCTTTTTTCTGTCGTCCTCTTGCTTGTTTCTGTCGTCCTCTTGCTTGTTTCTGTCATCCTCTTGTCGTCCTCTTGCTTATTTCTGTCGTCCTCTTGCTTGTTTCTGTCGTTCTCTTGCTTATTTCTGTCGTCCTCTTGGTTGTTTCTGTCGTCCTCTTGCTTGTTTCTGTCGTCCTCTTGCTTGCTTCTGTCGTCCTCTTGCTTGTTTCTGTCGTCCTCCTGCTTGTTTTTGTCGTCCTCTTGCTTGTTTCTGTCGTCCTCTTGCTTGCTTCTGTCGTCCTCTTGCTTGTTTCTGTCGTCCTCCTGCTTGTTTTTGTCGTCCTCCTGCTTGTTTCTGTCGTCCTCTTGCTTGTTTCTGTCGTCCTCTTGCTTGTTTCTGTCGTTCTCTTGCTTATTTCTGTCGTCCTCCTGCTTATTTATGTTGTCCTCTTGCTTGTTTCTGTCGTCCTCTTGCTTGTTTCTGTCGTCCTCTTGCTTGTTTCTGTCGTCCTCTTGCTTGTTTCTGTCGTCCTCTTGCTTGTTTCTGTCGTTCTCTTGCTTATTTCTGTCGTCCTCTTGCTTGTTTCTGTCGTCCTCTTGCTTGTTTCTGTCGTCCTCTTGCTTGTTTCTGTCGTTCTCTTGCTTATTTCTGTCGTCCTCTTGCTTGTTTCTGTCGTCCTCTTGCTTGTTTCTGTCATCCTCTTGTCGTCCTCCTGCTTATTTCTGTCGTCCTCTTGCTTGTTTCTGTCGTTCTCTTGCTTATTTCTGTCGTCCTCTTGCTTGTTTCTGTCGTCCTCTTGCTTGTTTCTGTCATCCTCTTGTCGTCCTCCTGCTTATTTCTGTCGTCCTCTTGCTTGTTTCTGTCGTTCTCTTGCTTATTTCTGTCGTCCTCTTGCTTGTTTCTGTCGTCCTCTTGGTTGTTTCTGTCGTCCTCTTGCTTGTTTCTGTCGTCCTCTTGCTTGTTTCTGTCATCCTCTTGCTTGTTTCTGTCGTCCTCCTGCTTGTTTTTGTCGTCCTCTTGCTTGTTTCTGTCGTCCTCTTGCTTGTTTCTGTCGTCCTCTTGCTTGTTTCTGTCGTCCTCTTGCTTATTTCTGTCGTCCTCTTGCTTGTTTCTGTCGTCCTCTTGCTTGTTTCTGTCGTCCTCTTGCTTGTTTCTGTCGTCCTCTTGCTTGTTTCTGTCGTTCTCTTGCTTATTTCTGTCGTCCTCTTGCTTGTTTCTGTCGTCCTCTTGCTTGTTTCTGTCGTCCTCTTGCTTATTTCTGTCGTCCTCTTGCTTATTTCTGTCGTCCTCTTGCTTGTTTCTGTCGTCCTCTTGCTTGTTTCTGTCGTCCTCTTGCTTGTTTTTGTCGTCCTCTTGCTGCGGCGATGAGGGTGAAGTGTCGAGAGGACTCAATAACATTCCCTCTAGCGCCCCCTGTGGCAGGCACCTGGTGTTTCAGCGGTCTCCCATGCAAGTACTGACCCGGCCCCGCCCCGCCCTGCCCCGCCCTGCCCCGCCCAGCTTCAGACTAGAGCGAGCAACTGCACACCTGCGACGCCTTAAACCACTGCACCACCAACTCCAATCTCCATTTTTCAATCTCAGTGTGTTTCAAACGTCCGAGCGTACAAAAGAGACGGAAAAGTGATGTCACTGTAAAGACAGTTTAGGAGTATTTTTCGTTGGTCCCGAGAGGCCGTTGTCCCGACAACTGTTGCCGTCTTCTAGATCTTTTGCATTGAATGGTAATAATTGGACAAACATGAAATGCCTACTGGCCTTTGGCGTAATCGCCTTTAATCCACATTGTGTGTTCTGCCTGGATAAACGATGCTGAATGTCCTAATGTCCTCGCTCGTGGAGACGGCGTTCTGAATGTCCTAACGTCTTCGCTCGTGGAGACGGCGTTCTGAATGTCCTAATGTCCTCGCTCGTGGAGACGGCGTTCTGAATGTCCTAATGTCCTCGATCGTGGAGGCAGCGTTCTGAATGTCCTAATGTCCTCGCTTGTGGAGGCAGCGTGCTGAATGTCCTAATGTCCTCGCTCGTGGAGGCAGCGTGCTGAATGTCCTAATGTCCTCGCTCGTGGAGACGGCGTTCTGAATGTCCTAATGTCCTCGCTCGTGGAGACGGCGTTCTGAATGTCCTTATGTCCTCGCTCGTGGAGGCAGCGTGCTGAATGTCCTAATGTCCTCGCTCGTGGAGACGGTGTTCTGAATGTCCTAATGTCCTCGCTCGTGGAGACGGTGTTCTGAATGTCCTAATGTCCTCGCTCGTGGAGGCAGCGTGCTGAATGTCCTAATGTCCTCGCTCGTGGAGACGGCGTTCTGAATGTCCTAATGTCCTCGCTCGTGAGGACGACGTTCTGAATGTCCTAATGTCCTCGCTCGTGGAGACGGTGTTCTGAATGTCCTAATGTCCTCGCTCGTGGAGGCAGCATGCTGAATGTCCTAATGTCCTCGCTCGTGGAGACGGCGTTCTGAATGTCCTAATGTCCTCGCTCGTGGAGACGACGTTCTGAATGTCCTAATGTCCTCGCTCGTGGAGACGGCGTTCTGAATGTCCTAATGTCCTTGCTCGTGGAGACGGGGTGCTGAATGTCCTAATATCCTCGCTCGTGGAGGCAGCGTGCTGAATGTCCTAATGTCCTCGCTCGTGGAGACGACGTTCTGAATGTCCTAATGTCCTCGCTCGTGGAGACGGCGTGCTGAATGTCCTAATGTCCTCGCTGGTGGAGACAGTGTGCTGAATGTCCTAATGTCCCCGCATTAGCATTAGTTATTAGCATTAGTTATTAGCATTAGTTATTACCATTAGTTATTAGCATTAGTTTTTAGCATTAGTTATTAGCATTAGTTATTAGCATTAGTTATTAGCATTAGTTATTAGCATTAGTTTTTAGCATTAGTTATTAGCAGTAGTTATTAGCATTAGTTTTTAGCATTAGTTATTAGCATTAGTTTTAAGCATTAGTTATTAGCATTAGTTATTACCATTAGTTATTAGCATTAGTTTTTAGCATTAGTTATTAGCATTAGTTATTAGCATTAGTTATTAGCATTAGTTATTAGCATTAGTTTTTAGCATTAGTTATTAGCAGTAGTTATTAGCATTAGTTTTTAGCATTAGTTATTAGCATTAGTTTTAAGCATTAGTTATTAGCAGTAGTTATTAGCAGTAGTTATTAGCATTAGTTTTTAGCATTAGTTATTAGCATTAGTTTTAAGCATTAGTTATTAGCAGTAGTTATTAGCATTAGTTTTTAGCATTAGTTATTAGCATTAGTTTTTAGCATTAGTTATTAGCATTAGTTATTAGCATTAGTTATTAGCATTAGTTTTTAGCATTAGTTATTAGCATTAGTTATTAGCATTAGTTATTAGGAACCTTTGTAGTCAGTAGTTTGTTTCAGCAAACAATTCTGGTGCAACATGAAACACGTGGAGAATGATAACGAGCCCATATCCTGGTTAGTGTTAGTTTGTTGACACTTTCAGAACAGAGTTCATTGTTTCACATGTGCACACGCTGATGGTTTATTTTCGTCTTTACATTAAAACATGTCGGGCGTGGCAGTGGTTCTGGAGTCCAGGGTCAAGACGTTTAGACTTCTATTCTAAGAAGAAGAACGTGTCCCAAGTACTTCAACTAATCTCCCTCCAGGAAACGACTCACATGAGTAAATGTAAGAACATCTGCCTGAACATTATGTCACTTTAAAGTTCTTCTGTTTTCCCGCTACAGACGCAGTAAAAGCAGCTCTTAGTGTGAAGGCGAGGGAAGTGTGTTTGTAGAGGAGGCACCAGCAGGAGGCCGGTCCATGTTTAGTCCTGACTCTGGCACCAGCAGGAGGCCGGTCCATGTTTAGTCCTGACTCTGGCACCAGCAGGAGGCCGGTTCATGTTTAGTCCTGACTCTGGCACCAGCAGGAGGCCGGTCCATGTTTAGTCCTGACTCTGGCACCAGCAGGAGGCCGGTCCATGTTCAGTCCTGACTCTGGCACCAGCAGGAGGCCGCTCCATGTTTAGTCCTGACTCTGGCACCAGCAGGAGGCCGCTCCATGTTTAGTCCTGACTCTTGCACCAGCAGGAGGCCGGTTCATGTTTAGTCCTGACTCTGGCACCAGCAGGAGGCCGGTCCATGTTTAGTCCTGACTCTGGCACCAGCAGGAGGCCGGTCCATGTTTAGTTCTGACTCCGGCACCAGCAGGAGGCCGGTCCATATTTAGTCCTGACTCTGGCACCAGCAGGAGGCCGCTCCGTGTTTAGTTCTGACTCTGGCACCAGCAGGAGGCCGGTCCATGTTTAGTCCTGACTCTGGCACCAGCAGGAGGCCGGTCCATATTTAGTCCTGACTCTGGCACCAGCAGGAGGCCGCTCCATGTTTAGTCCTGACTCTGGCACCAGCAGGAGGCCGGTTCATGTTTAGTCCTGACTCTGGCACCAGCAGGAGGCCGGTCCATGTTTAGTCCTGACTCTGGCACCAGCAGGAGGCCGGTCCATGTTTAGTTCTGACTCCGGCACCAGCAGGAGGCCGGTCCATATTTAGTCCTGACTCTGGCACCAGCAGGAGGCCGCTCCGTGTTTAGTTCTGACTCTGGCACCAGCAGGAGGCCGGTCCATGTTTAGTCCTGACTCTGGCACCAGCAGGAGGCCGGTCCATGTTTAGTCCTGACTCTGGCACCAGCAGGAGGCCGGTCCATGTTTAGTCCTGACTCTGGCACCAGCAGGAGGCCGCTCCATGTTTAGTCCTGACTCTGGCACCAGCAGGAGGCCGGTCCATGTTTAGTCCTGACTCTGGCACCAGCAGGAGGCCGGTCCATGTTTAGTCCTGACTCTGGCACCAGCAGGAGGCCGGTCCATGTTTAGTCCTGACTCTGGCACCAGCAGGAGGCCGGTACAGTAGTAGTCATGGATAAATCTCTCCAAATCCAGTTTAGACACTATATTTTTTACATGGTAAAAAGCTGCTGATGTTATTGATTTGATGTGAGTCCCTTTTTACCTCCAGAATTCTAACTTGGTTTGTAGGTTTTAGAGTCTGAAAAAGATACAGGTGCGTGCTGTCTAATCTAATCTAATCTAATCTAATTTAATCTAATCTAATCTAATCTAATTTAATCTAATCTAATCTAATTTAATCTAATCTAATCTAATCTAATCTAATTTAATCTAATCTAATCTAATCTAATCTAATTTAATCTAATCTAATCTAATTATAAAATGTTTAATTCTCCACAAAGCAGGAAGTGCGCTGTTAGCATGCTAATGTTAGCGTTAGCACGCTCCGGCCTCTGAGCGCTGTATAATGTGAATAATACATTAGTTTTTTTGAAGACATTACAGCAGCTTTAAATGTAAATAAGATGTAGGATAACACATTTGAACAGAATGTGGTGTTTTCAAAGAATCTGAGGGTCATGACATCATTTACTCTAAGCAGATTGTCCCAGTTAAACACATGACTCAGTTAGAAGCTATATTTGTGTTGTCCCATGCCCACAATTCATCCAATAATCTCAAAAAGCAACAAGAATAATGAGGAAAATAGTGAAAACATTTTATTTTGGACAAATAGTGGGTAACCTGCCTCTCCACTATATCCCACACCCCAATTTAAAAGCTTTATTTATGGAATAAACATCCCTTTTCCCAGAGAATTTGGCAGCCGAGTTTCCGTAGTAACTCGCGGTAATAGTGCTCCCTCTCACTGTGACCCACAAATCCATCCCATAATACAATTCTGGCTCCTAACTTGTTTTAATAGTCTCATTTGCATCCACAAATGACTAAATACTGTCTCTAAAAATAGCTTTCCATCGCGGTGTAAACTTAAATTGGATTTCCCGTCCGCGTGCGCAAGTCGCTGATAAGTTTCTGCATTTGAGTTACTCAACTACCCAGCATGCCTTTCTTCTTGGTTTCTGGTGAAATAGCAGCTTGATGAAGTCTGGGCGGCGGGTCGACAAGGCGCTAATTTGCGAGTTTTCCTCCCGTGATAGATTTCTTACAAGTTTGGACATTATAATACAGTGTGACTTCTGCTGATACGGTCCAACACGTCCAAATAAAGCTGCATCGCAGCATGTTTGCATCAGCTCCAGGCCTAACCATGTGTAAATGAATATGGTATTATTCAGGGGTATATTAGGCAGCAAGTAAAGTATAAAGATAAGCCACAGATGAAATTGAAATTGCTGCTGAAAGATCTTCTACAAAAATCCTGTCTTTTTATGGAAGAAAAACATGCAGAGTTTGGACCTGTATCGACGTGTTTTCAAATGGATGTTTTCTCTCACATTTTAATGCTCCGGGAAGCACTTAAAATGTGCTCCGTGACCTGAATCCAGTAACAACACTTCAATTATATTTCCCCCTATATTCCCATCAAACATTCTAACATTCTAATCACTGCAGTTGTTCGTGTCCTATGAGCTTGTAGTTTTGTAAGTTTTAGGTTAGATTTCCTTTTGGACATTCTTGTGAAACCTGCTGTACGCCTTGGACTGGATGTGACTGATGCAAAGTGAACACAGCAGTGGTTTCCCTCTGAGAGCTCGGGCTGGCTCTTATCTGTGTGCGAGCACGTTCTGGCAAACACTCCATGAATTATAGAAACAAACACTTTGCATGTTTAACTTTGTGAGGGACAAATGGATTTCCAGCCGTTTCCAGGGAAGTCACCAAAGATCTCCAGCAAACAAAGCCATTATGAAGACGGTCGGACCGAACACACAGCAAACAATCTCACCTGCCGCACAATTGCTTGTCTTTTACCCGAGCCGGCAATTTATTTAGAGAACGTGGAAGACAAAGTGAGATCTCAGTGTTTGGCGGCCGCAGCGAGATGCAGTTCATTACCAGCAGCACAAAGACGTTTGGAGATGCAAGACGAGGATTCACAGTGTCCAAATCAGACCAACTGCACAGCCACATCCTCAAAGAAAGCTGTTTGGTTTAAGGAGCCATCGTGGAACTGAGAATCAATACAATCAATACAAGTATTTAGTTCTTTAGTCATTTAAACTGTTTCATATTTCAGGACCACGAGGCCAGCCGGTGTGCTGCTGCTCTCAAATCTGTGACATTTCTCAGTTCTGACCAGATATCTGACCCAAAACTTACAAAACCACAAGCTCATAAGACCAAATGCAACATGAGGTAATAAAGTTCTGCTGAACGATGTATCCACGGTGAGAAAGAGCATGAGAGAGTCCCAAGTCCTTCAAGTCCTTCAAGTCCTTCAAGTCCTTGTCAAATGATTAGACACGACGGAGCGACTGAAGTGAACCTGACACTCCAGAGCCACTTCATCTGGAGAAGAGAGTGAGTCCTCCATGTCAGTGCCGCCCCGGGTCACTGTGGGGGGAGTGAGTCCTCCATTTCAGTGCCGCCCCAGGTCACTGTGGGGGGAGTGAGTCCTCCATGTCAGTGCCGCCCCAGGTCACTGTGGGGGGAGTGAGTCCTCCTTTGAGGGTCGCCCCGGGTCACTGTGGGGGGAGTGAGTCCTCCATTTCAGTGCCGCCCCAGGTCACTGTGGGGGGAGTGAGTCCTCCATGTCAGTGCCGCCCCAGGTCACTGTGGGGGGAGTGAGTCCTCCTTTGAGGGTCGCCCCGGGTCACTGTGGGGGGAGTGAGTCCTCCATGTCAGTGCCGCCCCGGGTCACTGTGGGGGGAGTGAGTCCTCCATGTCAGTGCCGCCCCGGGTCACTGTGGGGGGAGTGAGTCCTCCATGTCAGTGCCGCCCCAGGTCACTGTGGGGGGAGTGAGTCCTCCTTTGAGGGTCGCCCCGGGTCACTGTGGGGGGAGTGAGTCCTCCATGTCAGTGCCGCCCCGGGTCACTGTGGGGGGAGTGAGTCCTCCATGTCAGTGCCGCCCCGGGTCACTGTGGGGGGAGTGAGTCCTCCATGTCAGTGCCGCCCCGGGTCACTGTGGGGGGAGTGAGTCCTCCATGTCAGTGCCGCCCCGGGTCACTGTGGGGGGAGTGAGTCCTCCATGTCAGTGCCGCCCCGGGTCACTGTGGGGGGAGTGAGTCCTCCATGTCAGTGCCGCCCCGGGTCACTGTGGGGGGAGTGAGTCCTCCATGTCAGTGCCGCCCCGGGTCACTGTGGGGGGAGTGAGTCCTCCATGTCAGTGCCGCCCCGGGTCACTGTGGGGGGAGTGAGTCCTCCATGTCAGTGCCGCCCCGGGTCACTGTGGGGGGAGTGAGTCCTCCATGTCAGTGCCGCCCCAGGTCACTGTGGGGGGAGTGAGTCCTCCTTTGAGGGTCGCCCCGGGTCACTGTGGGGGGAGTGAGTCCTCCATGTCAGTGCCGCCCCGGGTCACTGTGGGGGGAGTGAGTCCTCCATGTCAGTGCCGCCCCGGGTCACTGTGGGGGGAGTGAGTCCTCCATGTCAGTGCCGCCCCGGGTCACTGTGGGGGGAGTGAGTCCTCCATGTCAGTGCCGCCCCGGGTCACTGTGGGGGGAGTGAGTCCTCCATGTCAGTGCCGCCCCGGGTCACTGTGGGGGGAGTGAGTCCTCCATGTCAGTGCCGCCCCGGGTCACTGTGGGGGGAGTGAGTCCTCCATGTCAGTGCCGCCCCGGGTCACTGTGGGGGGAGTGAGTCCTCCATGTCAGTGCCGCCCCGGGTCACTGTGGGGGGAGTGAGTCCTCCATGTCAGTGCCGCCCCAGGTCACTGTGGGGGGAGTGAGTCCTCCTTTGAGGGTCGCCCCGGGTCACTGTGGGGGGAGTGAGTCCTCCATGTCAGTGCCGCCCCGGGTCACTGTGGGGGGAGTGAGTCCTCCATGTCAGTGCCGCCCCGGGTCACTGTGGGGGGAGTGAGTCCTCCATGTCAGTGCCGCCCCGGGTCACTGTGGGGGGAGTGAGTCCTCCATGTCAGTGCCGCCCCGGGTCACTGTGGGGGGAGTGAGTCCTCCATGTCAGTGCCGCCCCGGGTCACTGTTGGGGGAGTGAGTCCTCCATGTCAGTGCCGCCCCGGGTCACTGTGGGGGGAGTGAGTCCTCCTTGTCAGTGCCGCCCCGGGTCACTGTGGAGGGAGTGAGTCCTCCATGTCAGTGCCGCCCCGGGTCACTGTTGGGGGAGTGAGTCCTCCATGTCAGTGCCGCCCCGGGTCACTGTGGGGGGAGTGAGTCCTCCATGTCAGTGCCGCCCCGGGTCACTGTGGGGGGAGTGAGTCCTCCATGTCAGTGCCGCCCCGGGTCACTGTGGGGGGAGTGAGTCCTCCATGTCAGTGCCGCCCCGGGTCACTGTGGGGGGAGTGAGTCCTCCTTTGAGGGTCGCCCCGGGTCACTGTGGGGGGAGTGAGTCCTCAATGTCAGTGCCGCCCCGGGTCACTGTGGGGGGAGTGAGTCCTCCATGTCAGTGCCGCCCCGGGTCACTGTGGGGGGAGTGAGTCCTCCATGTCAGTGCCGCCCCGGGTCACTGTGGGGGGAGTGAGTCCTCCATGTCAGTGCCGCCCCGGGTCACTGTGGGGGGAGTGAGTCCTCCATGTCAGTGCCGCCCCGGGTCACTGTGGAGGGAGTGAGTCCTCCATGGCGTGGTGAAGTGGCGTGCGTGGTGAAACGGCGTGGTGAAGCGGTGCGTGGTGAAGCGGCGTGCGTGGTGAAGCGGTGCGTGGTGAAGCGGCGTGCGTGGTGAAACAGCGTGGTGAAGCGGCGTGGTGAAGCGGCGTGCGTGGTGAAACGGCGTGGTGAAGCGGCGTGGTGAAGCGGCGTGCGTGGTGAAGCAATGCGTGGTGAAGCGGCGTGCGTGGTGAAACGGCGTGCGTGGTGAAGCGGCGTGCGTGGTGAAGCGGTGCGTGGTGAAGCGGCGTGCGTGGTGAAACGGCGTGCGTGGTGAAGCGGCGTGCGTGGTGAAGCGGCGTGCGTGGTGAAACGGCGTGGTGAAGCGGCGTGGTGAAGCGGCGTGCGTGGTGAAACGGCGTGGTGAAGCGGCGTGGTGAAGCGGCGTGCGTGGTGAAGCGGTGCGTGGTGAAACGGCGTGCGTGGTGAAGCGGCGTGCGTGGTGAAGCGGCGTGCGTGGTGAAACGGCGTGCGTGGTGAAGCGGCGTGCGTGGTGAAGCGGCGTGCGTGGTGAAGCGGTGCGTGGTGAAGCGGCGTGCGTCGTGAAACGGCGTGCGTGGTGAAGCGGCGTGCGTGGTGAAGCGGCGTGCGTGGTGAAACGGCGTGGTGAAGCGGCGTGGTGAAGCGGCGTGCGTGGTGAAACGGCGTGGTGAAGCGGCGTGGTGAAACGGCGTGCGTGGTGAAGCGGTGCGTGGTGAAGCGGCGTGCGTGGTGAAACGGCGTGCGTGGTGAAGCGGCGTGCGTGGTGAAGCGGTGCGTGGTGAAGCGGCGTGCGTGGTGAAACGGCGTGCGTGGTGAAGCGGCGTGCGTGGTGAAGCGGCGTGCGTGGTGAAACGGCGTGGTGAAGCGGCGTGGTGAAGCGGCGTGCGTGGTGAAGCGGTGCGTGGTAAAGCGGCGTGCGTGGTGAAGCGGCGTGCGTGGTGAAGCGGCGTGCGTGGTGAAACGGCGTGGTGAAGCGGCGTGCGTGGTGAAGCGGCGTGGTGAAGCGGCGTGCGTGGTGAAACGGCGTGGTGAAGCGGCGTGGTGAAGCGGCGTGGTGAAGCGGCGTGCGTGGTGAAGCGGTGCGTGGTGAAGCGGCGTGCGTGGTGAAACGGCGTGCGTGGTGAAGCGGCGTGCGTGGTGAAGCGGTGCGTGGTGAAGCGGCGTGCGTGGTGAAGCGGCGTGCGTGGTGAAGCGGCGTGCGTGGTGAAACGGCGTGGTGAAGCGGCGTGGTGAAGCGGCGTGCGTGGTGAAACGGCGTGGTGAAGCGGTGCGTGGTGAAGCGGCGTGCGTGGTGAAGCGGTGCGTGGTGAAGCGGCGTGCGTGGTGAAGCGGTGCGTGGTGAAGCGGCGTGCGTGGTGAAACGGCGTGCGTGGTGAAGCGGCGTGCGTGGTGAAGCGGTGCGTGGTGAAGCGGCGTGCGTGGTGAAACGGCGTGCGTGGTGAAGCGGCGTGCGTGGTGAAGCGGCGTGCGTGGTGAAACGGCGTGGTGAAGCGGCGTGGTGAAGCGGCGTGGTGAAGCGGCGTGCGTGGTGAAGCGGCGTGCGTGGTGAAGCGGCGTGCGTGGTGAAACGGCGTGCGTGGTGAAGCGGCGTGCGTGGTGAAGCGGCGTGCGTGGTGAAGCGGTGCGTGGTGAAGCGGCGTGCGTGGTGAAACGGCGTGCGTGGTGAAGCGGCGTGCGTGGTGAAGCGGCGTGCGTGGTGAAACGGCGTGGTGAAGCGGCGTGGTGAAGCGGCGTGGTGAAGCGGCGTGGTGAAGCGGTGCGTGGTGAAACGGCGTGCGTGGTGAAGCGGCGTGCGTGGTGAAGCGGCGTGCGTGGTGAAACGGCGTGGTGAAGCGGCGTGGTGAAGCGGCGTGCGTGGTGAAGCGGCGTGCGTGGTGAAGCGGTGCGTGGTGAAGCGGCGTGCGTGGTGAAGCGGCGTGCGTGGTGAAGCGGCGTGCGTGGTGAAGCGGCGTGCGTGGTGAAGCGGCGTGCGTGGTGAAACGGCGTGGTGAAGCGGCGTGGTGAAGCGGCGTGCGTGGTGAAACAGCGTGGTGAAGCGGCGTGGTGAAGCGGCGTGCGTGGTGAAGCGGTGCGTGGTGAAGCGGCGTGCGTGGTGAAACGGCGTGCGTGGTGAAGCGGCGTGCGTGGTGAAGCGGTGCGTGGTGAAGCGGCGTGCGTGGTGAAACGGCGTGCGTGGTGAAGCGGCGTGCGTGGTGAAGCGGCGTGCGTGGTGAAACGGCGTGGTGAAGCGGCGTGCGTGGTGAAACGGCGTGGTGAAGCGGCGTGGTGAAGCGGCGTGCGTGGTGAAGCGGCGTGGTGAAGCGGCGTGGTGAAGCGGCGTGGTGAAGCGGCGTGCGTGGTGAAGCGGCGTGCGTGGTGAAACGGCGTGCGTGGTGAAGCGGCGTGCGTGGTGAAGCGGCGTGCGTGGTGAAGCGGTGCGTGGTGAAGCGGCGTGCGTGGTGAAACGGCGTGCGTGGTGAAGCGGCGTGCGTGGTGAAGCGGCGTGCGTGGTGAAACGGCGTGGTGAAGCGGCGTGGTGAAGCGGCGTGGTGAAGCGGCGTGGTGAAGCGGTGCGTGGTGAAACGGCGTGCGTGGTGAAGCGGCGTGCGTGGTGAAGCGGCGTGCGTGGTGAAGCGGCGTGCGTGGTGAAGCGGCGTGCGTGGTGAAGCGGCGTGCGTGGTGAAGCGGCGTGCGTGGTGAAGCGGCGTGGTGAATCACACACTCAGTTTGAATGGGAAATACAAGTACCTGTTTTGCTCATCTTCAATTGAACTTTCTGTAGATGAAAAGTTCTGTCTGAATCTGAACTCATATTGCAATTACATCTATAATTGGAATGCGTTAATGAAAGATAAAACGAGGCACAAACGTCTCGTCAGGTTCTCTCTCTGGAGAATCAAACTGTTTTCTCTTCTGTGTTTGCCAATTAAAAAGCATTTGATCATAATGAAAAAGCAATTTCCAACGATTTGTACCTAATTTAATTGTGTGTACGGCTAATTGACGTGGCTCTGGCCTCCAGGCTGCAGCTAATGCACCAGCTCAGAGCCACGCACCAGCAGGAGGCTGTAAAGTGTGTGTACTGCTGCAAAAGTGCTGCAATTTTCCGTTTATGTCCGACGGTCGTATTAAACGGCTTCATAAAAGGTTCAATATTTATACGAGGTGTTTCATTGGCCGACGTGTTCTGTTTGTTTTCCTGTTTTCACGTTGCCAGATATCGTGGGAAAGTGAAACATGTTTGGATTTATTTGTGTTTTAGATGTTTTTAATGGAAGTTTAGGATTCTTGTTAGTTTGGCTTCATATGTATGTATGTATATGTATATGTATATGTATATGTATATATATATATATATATATATATATATATATATATATATATATATATATATATGTACATGTGTTTAGAATGTGCTGTGAGTGAGTCTTGGCTCACGAGCTCGTCACTATCACGTTACACAATCTGCAGCTCTACGTTTGGTTGTTTTATTTAAATATTCAACATTTTTCACCCTTTTATGCCATGTGCCCAAAACACACAGAACAACACTTTGTCAAAGACTATTCTTTAAAGTTTGTTGATTTATAACATTTTGAGCCATTTTCAAACTCTTTTCTCTGGCCTTTGTGTGGCTTCTCTAATCTTCTCCGAACGCCTTATTGAACACGGAACACACAAACGCACAAAGCAAACTCTTGATTACTGAACCAGTTGAACAGATTCATTTATCAAACACATTGCGTTTGAATGACTTACAAAGAAATGCATTTTGCTAACGCTGGGTACGAGCGGACAGCTCCATTTAAATGTAATTATGGACACGTGCTGAAGACGAGCTGCGACGCCTGAAGAGCGTTTAGTGCCAGCGCACGACGCCCACTCCCCCTGCCGCGCACTGATAACATTTACATCACACACTATAGAATGTTTACATCTTTAAACCGTGGAAAACCTCTACTATTTATAACTCACACCTTTCATGGCTTTTACCTGAGATCCTTTCATTTCCTGACGACCAAACAAGCGTCGTTTTCTTCTCATTCGCTCACAAGTTACAGAGTAATAACACTCGTCATGTACCTGGAGTTTAGAGTGTGATTAGAGCATAAATACCTGCTATTCAAACTAATGATGATTTAAAGTTACACCGGGCAAACCCAGGGCTGTTGTTGTTGCTGTTGTTGTTGTTGTTGTTGTTGTTGTTGTGTTACTTTGAATGGCGGCTGTCAGTCAACTGACTGGAGTTGTACGTCTTTGAAGTTTGTGTTTTACGCTTTACCATTGCTTTACCTTTGTCTGTATTTTGGTGCATTTTAGATGCAGTATTATTAGAAACCCCACAGTCTGTAAATGCCCCTGCTCCGCCCCCGCCCTGCTCCCACTCCGCCCTATGCTCCGCCCCTGCTCCAGCATCAACTGCCGAACGCCGCCTCGACCGCAGTCTGCCGAACGCCGCCTCGACCGCAGTCTGCCGAACGCCGCCTCGACCGCAGTCTGCCGAACGCCGCCTCGACCGCAGTCTGATGAACGCCGCTGAACCTCTGCCTGTGTTTCCTCTTCCACAGGTGAACACAGACATCTGCATATCTGATCTTTGTTCTCTCTACTGTTATTAGCTGTGCACATTTCAGCTGTTAGTGGCAAATGTAGAAGAAGAGAACTACTGCCCAACAACAACAACATCAACAACAACAACAACACTCATTCAACCGTAGCAACAGTTGGTTTGAAAGCAGCTGTAACACTGGTGAGTTCATGGAGTGTGCATCTGCTGAACATGAAGAACGCTCCATGTTCTTCAGAGGAATTCAACTGTTCAAAACAAACATATTCTTTCTCCTGAACGGTCAAATGTTCCAGAACTGAACGGTCAGATGTTCCAGAACTGAACGGTCAAATGTGACAGAACTGAACGGTCAAATGTTCCAGAACTGAACGGTCAGATGTTCCAGAACTGAACGGTCAGATGTGACAGAACTGAACGGTCAAATGTTCCAGAACTGAACGGTCAGATGTTCCAGAACTGAACGGTCAGATGTGACAGAACTGAACGGTCAGATGTTCCAGAACTTAACGGTCAGATGTTCCAGAACTGAACGGTCAAATGTGACAGAACTGAACGGTCAGATGTTCCAGAACTGAACGGTCAGATGTGACAGAACTGAACGGTCAGATGTTCCAGAACTTAACGGTCAGATGTTCCAGAACTGAACGGTCAAATGTTCCAGAACTGAACGGTCAGATGTTCCAGAACTGAACGGTCAGATGTTCCAGAACTGAACGGTCAAATGTGACAGAACTGAACGGTCAAATGTTCCAGAACTGAACGGTCAGATGTTCCAGAACTGAACGGTCAGATGTGACAGAACTGAACGGTCAGATGTTCCAGAACTTAACGGTCAGATGTTCCAGAACTGAACGGTCAAATGTTCCAGAACTGAACGGTCAGATGTTCCAGAACTGAACGGTCAGATGTTCCAGAACTGAACGGTCAGATGTTCCAGAACTGAACGGTCAAATGTGACAGAACTGAACGGTCAAATGTTCCAGAACTGAACGGTCAGATGTTCCAGAACTGAACGGTCAGATGTTCCAGAACTGAACGGTCAAATGTTCCAGAACTGAACGGTCAGATGTTCCAGAACTGAACGGTCAAATGTTCCAGAACTGAACGGTCAAATGTGACAGAACTGAACGGTCAGATGTTCCAGAACTGAACGGTCAGATGTTCCAGAACTGAACGGTCAGATGTGACAGAACTGAACGGTCAAATGTTCCAGAACTGAACGGTCAGATGTTCCAGAACTGAACGGTCAGATGTTCCAGAACTGAACGGTCAAATGTGACAGAACTGAACGGTCAAATGTTCCAGAACTGAACGGTCAAATGTGACAGAACTGAACGGTCAGATGTTCCAGAACTGAACGGTCAAATGTGACAGAACTGAACGGTCAAATGTTCCAGAACTGAACGGTCAAATGTGACAGAACTGAACGGTCAGATGTTCCAGAACTGAACGGTCAAATGTTCCAGAACTGAACGCTCAGATGTTCCAGAACTGAACGGTCAGATGTGACAGAACTGAACGGTCAAATGTTCCAGAACTGAACGGTCAGATGTTCCAGAACTGAACGGTCAGATGTGACAGAACTGAACGGTCAGATGTTCCAGAACTTAACGGTCAGATGTTCCAGAACTGAACGGTCAAATGTGACAGAACTGAACGGTCAGATGTTCCAGAACTGAACGGTCAGATGTGACAGAACTGAACGGTCAGATGTTCCAGAACTTAACGGTCAGATGTTCCAGAACTGAACGGTCAAATGTTCCAGAACTGAACGGTCAGATGTTCCAGAACTGAACGGTCAGATGTTCCAGAACTGAACGGTCAAATGTGACAGAACTGAACGGTCAAATGTTCCAGAACTGAACGGTCAGATGTTCCAGAACTGAACGGTCAGATGTTCCAGAACTGAACGGTCAAATGTTCCAGAACTGAACGGTCAGATGTTCCAGAACTGAACGGTCAAATGTTCCAGAACTGAACGGTCAAATGTGACAGAACTGAACGGTCAGATGTTCCAGAACTGAACGGTCAGATGTGACAGAACTGAACGGTCAAATGTTCCAGAACTGAACGGTCAGATGTTCCAGAACTGAACGGTCAGATGTTCCAGAACTGAACGGTCAAATGTGACAGAACTGAACGGTCAAATGTTCCAGAACTGAACGGTCAAATGTGACAGAACTGAACGGTCAGATGTTCCAGAACTGAACGGTCAAATGTTCCAGAACTGAACGCTCAGATGTTCCAGAACTGAACGGTCAGATGTGACAGAACTGAACGGTCAAATGTTCCAGAACTGAACGGTCAGATGTTCCAGAACTGAACGGTCAGATGTGACAGAACTGAACGGTCAGATGTTCCAGAACTTAACGGTCAGATGTTCCAGAACTGAACGGTCAAATGTGACAGAACTGAACGGTCAGATGTTCCAGAACTGAACGGTCAGATGTGACAGAACTGAACGGTCAGATGTTCCAGAACTTAACGGTCAGATGTTCCAGAACTGAACGGTCAAATGTTCCAGAACTGAACGGTCAGATGTTCCAGAACTGAACGGTCAGATGTTCCAGAACTGAACGGTCAGATGTTCCAGAACTGAACGGTCAAATGTGACAGAACTGAACGGTCAAATGTTCCAGAACTGAACGGTCAGATGTTCCAGAACTGAACGGTCAGATGTGACAGAACTGAACGGTCAGATGTTCCAGAACTTAACGGTCAGATGTTCCAGAACTGAACGGTCAAATGTTCCAGAACTGAACGGTCAGATGTTCCAGAACTGAACGGTCAGATGTTCCAGAACTGAACGGTCAGATGTTCCAGAACTGAACGGTCAAATGTGACAGAACTGAACGGTCAAATGTTCCAGAACTGAACGGTCAGATGTTCCAGAACTGAACGGTCAGATGTTCCAGAACTGAACGGTCAAATGTTCCAGAACTGAACGGTCAGATGTTCCAGAACTGAACGGTCAAATGTTCCAGAACTGAACGGTCAAATGTGACAGAACTGAACGGTCAGATGTTCCAGAACTGAACGGTCAGATGTTCCAGAACTGAACGGTCAGATGTGACAGAACTGAACGGTCAAATGTTCCAGAACTGAACGGTCAGATGTTCCAGAACTGAACGGTCAGATGTTCCAGAACTGAACGGTCAAATGTGACAGAACTGAACGGTCAAATGTTCCAGAACTGAACGGTCAAATGTGACAGAACTGAACGGTCAGATGTTCCAGAACTGAACGGTCAAATGTTCCAGAACTGAACGCTCAGATGTTCCAGAACTGAACGGTCAGATGTGACAGAACTGAACGGTCAAATGTTCCAGAACTGAACGGTCAGATGTTCCAGAACTGAACGGTCAGATGTGACAGAACTGAACGGTCAGATGTTCCAGAACTTAACGGTCAGATGTTCCAGAACTGAACGGTCAAATGTGACAGAACTGAACGGTCAGATGTTCCAGAACTGAACGGTCAGATGTGACAGAACTGAACGGTCAGATGTTCCAGAACTTAACGGTCAGATGTTCCAGAACTGAACGGTCAAATGTTCCAGAACTGAACGGTCAGATGTTCCAGAACTGAACGGTCAGATGTTCCAGAACTGAACGGTCAAATGTGACAGAACTGAACGGTCAAATGTTCCAGAACTGAACGGTCAGATGTTCCAGAACTGAACGGTCAGATGTTCCAGAACTGAACGGTCAAATGTTCCAGAACTGAACGGTCAGATGTTCCAGAACTGAACGGTCAAATGTTCCAGAACTGAACGGTCAAATGTGACAGAACTGAACGGTCAGATGTTCCAGAACTGAACGGTCAGATGTGACAGAACTGAACGGTCAAATGTTCCAGAACTGAACGGTCAGATGTTCCAGAACTGAACGGTCAGATGTTCCAGAACTGAACGGTCAAATGTGACAGAACTGAACGGTCAAATGTTCCAGAACTGAACGGTCAAATGTGACAGAACTGAACGGTCAGATGTTCCAGAACTGAACGGTCAAATGTTCCAGAACTGAACGCTCAGATGTTCCAGAACTGAACGGTCAGATGTGACAGAACTGAACGGTCAAATGTTCCAGAACTGAACGGTCAGATGTTCCAGAACTGAACGGTCAGATGTGACAGAACTGAACGGTCAGATGTTCCAGAACTTAACGGTCAGATGTTCCAGAACTGAACGGTCAAATGTGACAGAACTGAACGGTCAGATGTTCCAGAACTGAACGGTCAGATGTGACAGAACTGAACGGTCAGATGTTCCAGAACTTAACGGTCAGATGTTCCAGAACTGAACGGTCAAATGTTCCAGAACTGAACGGTCAGATGTTCCAGAACTGAACGGTCAGATGTTCCAGAACTGAACGGTCAGATGTTCCAGAACTGAACGGTCAGATGTTCCAGAACTGAACGGTCAAATGTGACAGAACTGAACGGTCAAATGTTCCAGAACTGAACGGTCAGATGTTCCAGAACTGAACGGTCAGATGTGACAGAACTGAACGGTCAGATGTTCCAGAACTTAACGGTCAGATGTTCCAGAACTGAACGGTCAAATGTTCCAGAACTGAACGGTCAGATGTTCCAGAACTGAACGGTCAGATGTTCCAGAACTGAACGGTCAGATGTTCCAGAACTGAACGGTCAAATGTGACAGAACTGAACGGTCAAATGTTCCAGAACTGAACGGTCAGATGTTCCAGAACTGAACGGTCAGATGTTCCAGAACTGAACGGTCAAATGTTCCAGAACTGAACGGTCAGATGTTCCAGAACTGAACGGTCAAATGTTCCAGAACTGAACGGTCAAATGTGACAGAACTGAACGGTCAGATGTTCCAGAACTGAACGGTCAGATGTGACAGAACTGAACGGTCAAATGTTCCAGAACTGAACGGTCAGATGTTCCAGAACTGAACGGTCAGATGTTCCAGAACTGAACGGTCAAATGTGACAGAACTGAACGGTCAAATGTTCCAGAACTGAACGGTCAAATGTGACAGAACTGAACGGTCAGATGTTCCAGAACTGAACGGTCAAATGTTCCAGAACTGAACGCTCAGATGTTCCAGAACTGAACGGTCAGATGTGACAGAACTGAACGGTCAAATGTTCCAGAACTGAACGGTCAGATGTTCCAGAACTGAACGGTCAGATGTGACAGAACTGAACGGTCAGATGTTCCAGAACTTAACGGTCAGATGTTCCAGAACTGAACGGTCAAATGTGACAGAACTGAACGGTCAGATGTTCCAGAACTGAACGGTCAGATGTGACAGAACTGAACGGTCAGATGTTCCAGAACTTAACGGTCAGATGTTCCAGAACTGAACGGTCAGATGTTCCAGAACTGAACGGTCAGATGTTCCAGAACTGAACGGTCAGATGTTCCAGAACTGAACGGTTAAATGTTCCAGAACTGAACGGTCAAATGTTCCAGAACTGAACGGTCAAATGTGACAGAACTGAACGGTCAGATGTTCCAGAACTGAACGGTCAGATGTTCCAGAACTGAACGGTCAAATGTGACAGAACTGAACGGTCAAATGTTCCAGAACTGAACGGTCAGATGTGACAGAACTGAACGGTCAAATGTTCCAGAACTGAACGGTCAGATGTTCCAGAACTGAACGGTCAAATGTTCCAGAACTGAACGGTCAGATGTTCCAGAACTGAACGGTCAGATGTTCCAGAACTGAACGGTCAAATGTGACAGAACTGAACGGTCAGATGTTCCAGAACTGAACGGTCAAATGTGACAGAACTGAACGGTCAGATGTTCCAGAACTGAACGGTTAAATGTTCCAGAACTGAACGGTCAGATGTTCCAGAACTGAACGGTTAAATGTTCCAGAACTGAACGGTCAAATGTTCCAGAACTGAACAGTCAGATGTGACAGAACTGAACGGTCAGATGTTCCAGAACTGAACGGTCAGATGTTCCAGAACTGAACGGTCAAATGTGACAGAACTGAACGGTCAAATGTTCCAGAACTGAACGGTCAGATGTGACAGAACTGAACGGTCAGATGTGACAGAACTGAACGGTCAGATGTGACAGAACTGAACGGTCAGATGTGACAGAACTGAACGGTCAGATGTGACAGAACTGAACGGTCAGATGTGACAGAACTGAACGGTCAGATGTTCCAGAACTGAACGGTCAAATGTGACAGAACTGAACGGTCAAATGTTCCAGAACTGAACGGTCAGATGTGACAGAACTGAACGGTCAAATGTTCCAGAACTGAACGGTCAGATGTTCCAGAACTGAACGGTCAGATGTTCCAGAACTGAACGGTCAAATGTGACAGAACTGAACGGTCAGATGTTCCAGAACTGAACGGTCAGATGTTCCAGAACTGAACGGTCAGATGTTCCAGAACTGAACGGTCAAATGTGACAGAACTGAACGGTCAAATGTTCCAGAACTGAACGGTCAAATGTGACAGAACTGAACGGTCAGATGTTCCAGAACTGAACGGTCAAATGTTCCAGAACTGAACGCTCAGATGTTCCAGAACTGAACGGTCAGATGTGACAGAACTGAACGGTCAAATGTTCCAGAACTGAACGGTCAGATGTTCCAGAACTGAACGGTCAGATGTGACAGAACTGAACGGTCAAATGTTCCAGAACTGAACGGTCAGATGTTCCAGAACTTAACGGTCAAATGTGACAGAACTGAACGGTCAAATGTTCCAGAACTGAACGGTCAGATGTTCCAGAACTGAACGGTCAGATGTGACAGAACTGAACGGTCAGATGTTCCAGAACTTAACGGTCAGATGTTCCAGAACTGAACGGTCAAATGTGACAGAACTGAACGGTTAAATGTTCCAGAATGTCTTACTTTCCTTTTTGCAGCTTCATTAGTTGATCCAACGAAGGCAAAGACTTTCAAGCTGTTGGATCCTTGTGTCTTTGATGTTGTTTGTTGCAGTATTTTCTGTGGCATCATTTCACGATTCAGAATGTGTTATTGTGACGTGTGTCATTGTGCTTCATCGGGTCAATACAAACTCTGACCGCTGCTCTCACTTTCTGGCCAAAAAGAGACAAAAGAGCTTTTAAACTCTTCACTGTTTGTAGAATCTCTCTGAAGAAACTTGAGCAGATGCAGCAGAATTGGCCTTGGACCATTAGAGTTTAATGCTCAGTCCATACGCATCAGGAGCAGTGCGGTGGGGGGCCCATGGGGGCCCATGGGGGCCCATGGGGGGCTTTGGACATTTCCCATAAGGCGCTCTCTCAGTTTGGCATCCCCAAGGTGAACATCCCATTTACCCTCTCACTGTTTGTGCAAAGACAGATCGCTCCATTTGAGAGCCAATGGAGCAGAAGGAGAACATCTCGGTCCCATCGAGAGGCTCAATCCTTCATCCCAAGAAGAGCAGGTCATTGTCCGTCTGGCAGAAACAAACAACAAACAAACAAACAAACAACAACAACAACAACAATGTGTTGATCGCTGACATTCTCACAAATGTCTTGAGTGAACGTGTTTATGTGTGTGTGTGTGTGTGTGTGTGTGTGTGTGTTGTGTGTATGTGTGTGTGGTGTGTGTGTGTGTGTGTGTGTGTGACACAGTTGTGACTCCTTCTCCTTTAATAAAACCTGGAACATTAACATCAAAATGTTTGATTTTCTCATGTGACAGTAAAAAGTGCAACTTTTAGTTTTTTGGATTTTTACCGACGTCGTTTCTTTGTTTCATTTCTTTGTCATAAAAAACGTCTTGTTTCTCCAACACAAATAATTCAAAATGCTAAAGCTTCACACTCTGCAGCGATCTTTGAACATGCTCTGCAGCGCTCTGTGAACATGCTCTGCAGCGCTCTGTGAACATGCTCTGCAGCGCTCTGTGAACATGCTCTGCAGCGCTCTGTGAACATGCTCTGCAGCGCTCTGTGAACATGCTCTGCAGCGCTCTGTGAACATGCTCTGCAGCGATCTGTGAACATGCTCTGCAGCGCTCTGTGAACATGCTCTGCAGCGCTCTGTGAACATGCTCTGCAGCGATCTGTGAACATGCTCTGCAGCGATCTGTGAACATGCTCTGCAGCGCTCTGTGAACATGCTCTGCAGCGCTCTGTGATGTTCAGCACATAATAAATACATTATACAATCAATCGCTCCAAGTCTTGTTTTCTGTTCAAGTATACCTGAAATAAACTGCACGGATATTATTCTTCACACTGTAAATCTCTGTGCACTTTAGCCCGCACAGTGAGCAAACTGTAAACACTGAAGTATTGGTCCTGCACAAAAGTTTGGAGTACATGTTGTTGCACTAAGCACCGAGCAGTTCTGGTCCATACTCCCACGCAGTCAAACTAAATATACGTGCTGAATAAAAGATGGCGCCGATGGATCTGTGATGTTTAATCTTACAATAGTGCGAGAGGAACATTATGTACGGCGTTTGATCCTTAACGCCCGTCACGAGGATTCCCAAACACGCTGCGAACTCCGTCACATCGTTGTCGGTGGGAGAAGGCGTCTGCCATATATTCTCTTCCGTTTTTTTTGAGAAGCAGGGTGAGGCGCTGGTAATGAGCGAGGTAGCTTCTCGTCTCCTACCTCCTTGTTCCTTAGCTGTCTGTCAGGATCCTCGTTATCGCAGGTTTTGTCTGACGCGCGCCCTTGTTAAGCTTAAGTCCTGTCTATTGTCTTATTACGAGCGGGAAGAAAGGACTAGCGCTGTATTAAAGCAACGGACAACGTCTATTCATAGTATCAAGTTCCATGTCTGGCTCGGGCCGCTGGGGATTAGAATCAGCAGCAATCTGCGGTTACGCCGAGCGAATGTGAAGGAGAGCGTGATAAAAGTGGCAGCGTCTCGCAATGTAATCGTGATGGGTCTTCTCGTCCAGGGATTATCTGCACATCCAACGCGAGGGATTCAAGATCATGAGGTCAATGTGCGGCTGAAACTGACGCGAGTTTGTTTGTTCCACAGCATTTTGACACTTTTCACTCTCAAAGTTGTGATGGGCAGAAAACTAATTAGGTCTGTGAGGTCTGCAGGGTGAGGTCTGCAGGGTGAGGTCTGCAGGGTGAGGTCTGCAGGGTGAGGTCTGCAGGGGTGAGGTCTGCAGGGTGAGGTCTGCAGGGGTGAGGTCTGCAGGGGTGAGGTCTGCAGGGGTGAGGTCTGCAGGGTGAGGTCTGCAGGGGTGAGGTCTGCAGGGGTGAGGTCTGCAGGGTGAGGTCTGCAGGGTGAGGTCTGCAGGGGTGAGGTCTGCAGGGTGAGGTCTGCAGGGTGAGGTCTGCAGGGGTGAGGTCTGCAGGGTGAGGTCTGCAGGGGTGAGGTCTGCAGGGTGAGGTCTGCAGGGTGAGGTCTGCAGGGTGAGGTCTGCAGGGGTGAGGTCTGCAGGGGTGAGGTCTGCAGGGTGAGGTCTGCAGGGGTGAGGTCTGCAGGGTGATGTCTGCAGGGTGAGGTCTGCAGGGGTGAGGTCTGCAGGGTGAGGTCTGCAGGGTGAGGTCTGCAGGGTGAGGTCTGCAGGGTGAGGTCTGCAGGGGTGAGGTCTGCAGGGGTGAGGTCTGCAGGGTGAGGTCTATAGGGGTGAGGTCTGCAGGGGTGAGGTCTGCAGGGTGAGGTCTGCAGGGGTGAGGTCTGCAGGGTGAGGTCTGCAGGGGTGAGGTCTGCAGGGTGATGTCTGCAGGGTGAGGTCTGCAGGGGTGAGGTCTGCAGGGTGATGTCTGCAGGGTGAGGTCTGCAGGGGTGAGGTCTGCAGGGTGAGGTCTGCAGGGGCCGGCGACGTGCGAGATGTTGAATAAAAGAGCTGCAAAAGTCATTGCTTTTGAAAGAAAGGTGCAGATAACTATTCTCCGGAGGCCCACCCTTACCTTCGTTACCACCGTTACCTTCGTTACCAGTGTTACCACCGTTACCAGTGTTACCTCGTGCTCCAGGTGCTTTGTCCTATTGTTAAGAGAGCGCTGCACATTGATTTTATCAACATGAACCTTTAAAAACCCAAACTTTTAATCAAGTAAAAATACTGTTTATATCTGTTAAAGGCGGTATGGACGATTTTTCGGCGATTTGAGAACGCAGGCGAAGTGCGCATGCCACTCCCCCGTGCTCATGCCACTCCCCCGTGCTCATGCCACTCCCCCGTGCTCATGCCACTCCCCCGTGCTCATGCCACTCCCCCGTGCACATGCCCCTCCCCCGTGCACATGCCACTCCCCCGTGCACATGCCACTCCCCCGTGCACATGCCACTCCCCCGTGCGGACTGATACAACACACACGTGCGTTTGTTTATTAGCGCAACAGAGCGCATCACATCTCTCGTCTCCCGTAGATTTCTGTCCACTTCTGCTTCAGCTCGAACTGTCTTTCTCCGTCTTCATTTTGCCCCGTCACTGAGGGAACTATATTATGATAGATCCATGCGCTTAGACACGCGGAAACGTGGGGACGAGCCTGACGCGGCTGCAGGTGAGCGACAGGTGCGTTTTATGATTGATACGTGGCAGGACAACGCCACGAGGAAATATGATTAAAAAATTGCTGATAAAAATCGTCCATTCCACCTTTAAAGTAAAAGTATTATCTCTGGAAGTAAATGCCCTGAGAATCCAACATAACATTTTAAAACTCGACCGTCCTCGTTCTATAAGTAGAAAACTCATTTAAATATATAACATTTTTCAAAGGCGCTTGATGTGAAAAGCGCTGTAATTAAACAAAAGCAGCGCGAGCGCCGTATCTGCAGCGCTCGCTTCCCCTGGGTTATCACAAACAAGCCAGTCGCCAGCGCACGCTCACTCCTGCTCACTCCTGCACACACAGTCCTGCACACACACACCTGCACACACACTCCTGCACACACACACCTGCACACACACTCCTGCACACACACACCTGCACACACACTCCTGCACACACACACCTGCACACACACTCCTGCACACACACTCCTCCACACACAGTCCTACACAAACACACCTGCACACACACTCCTGCACAAACACACCTGCACACACACACCTGCACATACACACCTGCACACACACACCTGCACACACACTCCTGCACACACACTCCTCCACACACAGTCCTACACAAACACACCTGCACACACACTCCTGCACAAACACACCTACACACACACTCCTGCACACACACACCTGCACACACACTCCTGCACACACACACCTGCACACACACTCCTGCACACACACTCCTCCACACACAGTCCTACACAAACACACCTACACACACACTCCTGCACAAACACACCTGCACACACACACCTGCACATACACACCTGCACACACACACACCTGCACACACACACCTGCACACACACACCTGCACACACACACACCTGCACACACACTCCTACACACACACACACCTGCACACACACTCTTGCACACACACACCTGCACACACACATCTGCACACACACTCTTGCACACACTCCTGCACACACACTCCTGCACACACACACCTGCACACACACACCTGCACACACACACCTGCACACACACTCCTGCACACACACACCTGCACACACACTCCCGCACACACACACCTGCACACACACTCTTGCTCACACACACGCACACACCGGGCACACACATACACACACACACACACACACACACACACACACAGACACACACACACAGGTGTGTAGTTT
>NW_027315723.1:52501882-52516882 GCF_026437365.1 Eucyclogobius newberryi
AGGCTACTTCAGGACAACAAGGTTTCTTAGGTTTACATCTGTAAATCGCAAGTGGATTGTCGATATAGAATGTATTCAATGTCATGTGTTTTTATTCATGTAAAATACCTCAGAAAAGTCTTATTGGGAGCGGTGTCGCCTCTCCACAGATCTGAAGTGTCATTTATAAAACTGAAAATAGAGTTCTGACTAAAAGTGTATGTAAAGACTCAACCCCCACACCTGCTGCAAGAAGTCACACACGTGTTTTATACGTGTTTTATACATGTTTTATACATGTTTTATACATGTTGTATACATGTTTTATACGTGTTTTATACATGTTTTATACGTGTTTCATACATGTTTTATACGTGTTTTTACGTGTTTTATACGCATTTTATACATGTTCTACACGCGTTTTATACATGTTTTATACATGTTTTATGCATGTTTTATATGTGTTTTATACGTGTTTCATACATGTTTTTTACTTGTTTTATACGTGTTTCATACATATTTTATACGTGTTTTTTACGTGTTTTATACGCGTTTTATACATGTTTTATACGTGTTTTATACATATTTTATACGTGTTTTTTACGTGTTTTATACGCGTTTTATACATGTTTTATACGCGTTTTATACATGTTTTATACGTGTTTTATACGTGTTTTACATGTGTTTTATACGTGTGCATTTTTATCGACCTGAGACCCCAAGACTCACCTGCTTTTCTCCATGGAAATGGATTTAATCATATCTACACTTTATATAGCCTTAATAAAGCAAGTACAAAGACACTGGTCCCAGTGGTCACAGTGGTCCCTGTAGTCCCAGTGGTCCCTGTAGTCCCAGTGGTCACAGTGGTCCCTGTAGTCCCAGTGGTCACAGTGGTCCCTGTAGTCCCAGCGGTCCCAGTAGTCCCTGTAGTCCCAGTGGTCCCTGTAGTCCCAGTGGTCACAGTGGTCCCTGTAGTCCCTGTAGTCCCAGTGGTCCCTGTAGTCCCAGTGGTCACAGTGGTCCCTGTAGTCCCAGTGGTCACAGTGGTCCCTGTAGTCCCAGCGGTCCCCGTAGTCCCTGTAGTCACAGTGGTCCCTGTAGTCCCAGCGGTCCCAGTGGTCCCAGTAGTCCCAGTGGTCTCTGTAGTCCCAGTGGTCTCTGTAGTCCCAGTGGTCCCTGTAGTCCCAGTGGTCCCTGTAGTCCCAGTGGTCCTAGTGAACATATTGGAGGTGATGTCACTGCTGTACTGCCCATACACCAGCGTGAGCCAATCACGTGCCAGGATCCTGGCGGGAATGAGAGGTTTGAAGACTGCAGATCTTTAATGACTTAAGTGAGATCAGCTCTTTAATGACTTAAGTGAGATCAGCTCTTTAATGACTTAAGTGAGATCAGCTCTTTAATGACTTAAGTGAGATCAGCTCTTTAATTAATGACTTAAGTGAGATCAGACACGATTATTGTAAGTTAAGCTCATGAAGGTTTCAAATCTCATAAAGTGACTCTTCTGGAGCTCATAGTATTAGAAGTATTTTATAGTATGTGGCAGAAATGTTGTACTAATAGTTAAAGTCTAGTTGGCAACGGAAATAATTTGGCTTGTGTTTATTTATATTTATTAATATTTATTTATATTTATTGAGACAAGGGGAAAAGTCAATGAGAGACTCTTTCCCGCGAGTGGCCTGTCGAATACAAAAACACATCAAACAAACAGAATATCTTTCGAAAATTTAAATTAAAAAAAGAATAAATAAAACGAAAGTATAAACACTCAGAATATGGAATAATAGCACTGGAATTGTGGCTAATCTCTAAGAAGAGCTCTAAGTTCCTCTCGTTTGTGGCTGAAGCGTTTGTAAAGTCAAAATGTCCAGAGATTTCAAACCTGAACTTTTGTGAAATAATCAGACAAATCCCAGTGAGAACTTTAAAAACAAACAAAACCTTAGAGTTGATATTAAGAGCTGAACCTTAGAGCTGAACCTTAGAGCTGAACCTTAGAGTGTTGTTTCATGTTTCATGTGTTCAGACGCTGGACAGCTCCTCACGCTGGACAGCCTCTCACGCTTCTCTCAGGTTCATTGCTGCGATGCCTTCTCTGGCCACTAGGAGGCATCAAATTTATTTACAAGGCAATGCTTGGATCAAAGAGAAGTGTAGAGTCCTTCAAACCATCAGCTGTTCTAGTCCTGGTTTAGTCCTGTTCTAGTCCTGGTTTGGTCCTGTTCTAGTCCTGGTTTGGTCCTGTTCTTGTCCAGGTTTAGTCCTGGTTTAGTTCAGGTTTAGTCCTGGTTTAGTCCTGGTTTAGTCCTGTTCTAGTCCTGGTTTGGTCCTGTTCTTGTCCAGGTTTAGTCCTGGTTTAGTTCAGGTTTAGTCCTGGTTTAGTCCTGGTTTAGTCCTGTTCTAGTCCTGGTTTAGTCCTGTTCTTGTCCAGGTTTAGTCCTGGTTTAGTCCTGGCTTAGTCCTGGTTTAGTCCTGTTCTAGTCCTGGTTTAGTTATGTTCTAGTCCAGGTTTAGTCCTGGTTTAGTCCTAGTTTAGTCCTGTTCTAGTCCTGGTTTAGTCCTGGATTAAGTCCTGGTTTGGTCCTGGTTTAGTCCTGGTTTAGTCATGTTCTAGTCCTGTTTCAGTCCAGGTTTAGTCCTGGTTTAGTCCTGTTCTAGTCCTGGTTTAGTTATGTTCTAGTCCTGGTTTAGTCCTGGTTTAGTCCTGTTCTAGTCCTGGTTTAGTCCTGTTCTAGTCCTGGTTTAGTTATGTTCTAGTCCTGGTTTAGTCCTGGATTTAGTCCTGGTTTGGTCCTGGTTTAGTCCTGGTTTAGTCCTGTTCTAGTCCTGGTTTAGTCCTGGTTTAGTCATGTTCTAGTCCTGTTCCAGTCCAGGTTTAGTCCTGGTTTAGTCCTGTTCTAGTCCTGGTTTAGTTATGTTCTAGTCCTGGTTTAGTCCTGGTTTAGTCCTGTTCTAGTCCTGGTTTGGTCCTGTTCTTGTCCAGGTTTAGTCCTGGTTTAGTCCAGGTTTAGTCCTGGTTTAGTCCTGGCTTAGTCCTGGTTTAGTCCTGTTCTAGTCCTGGTTTAGTCCTGGATTTAGTCCTGGTTTGGTCCTGGTTTAGTCCTGGTTTAGTCCTGTTCTAGTCCAGGTTTAGTCCTGGTTTAGTCCTAGTTTAGTCCTGTTCTAGTCCTGGTTTAGTCCTGGATTTAGTCCTGGTTTGGTCCTGGTTTAGTCCTGGTTTAGTCACGTTCTAGTCCTGTTCCAGTCCTGGTTTAGTCCTGGTTTAGTTATGTTCTAGTCCTGGTTTAGTCCTGGATTTAGTCCTGGTTTGGTCCTGGTTTAGTCCTGGTTTAGTCCTGTTCTAGTCCAGGTTTAGTCCTGGTTTAGTCCTAGTTTAGTCCTGTTCTAGTCCTGGTTTAGTCCTGGATTTAGTCCTGGTTTGGTCCTGGTTTAGTCCTGGTTTAGTCCTGGTTTAGTCCTGGTTTGGTCCTGGTTTAGTCCTGGTTTAGTCACGTTCTAGTCCTGTTCCAGTCCAGGTTTAGTCCTGGTTTAGTCCTGGTTTAGTCCTGGTTTAGTCCTGTTCTAGTCCTGGTTTAGTCCTGTTCTAGTCCTGGTTTAGTCCTGGTTTAGTCCTGTTCTAGTCCTGGTTTAGTTATGTTCTAGTCCTGGTTTAGTCCTGTTCTAGTCCTGGTTTAGTCCTGGTTTAGTCCTGTTCTAGTCCTGGTTTAGTCCTGTTCTAGTCCTGGTTTAGTCCTGGTTTAGTCCTGTTCTAGTCCTGGTTTAGTCCCAGTTTGGTTATGATACGGCGTGTGAACTGGACCTTGACAAACTTGTATATATTCATTGTTTCATTAGCGGTTTGTACTTCTCACGTTGGATCTAAAATGAGACTTTAGAGCGTTTAATGGCTTGAGATGGCGACAGGAGGAAAAGGACGATTGTTATAAAAGATGAATTGTTGAGTACAATGTGCAGGGAAGTACTTTGACTACAGAGTCACTTTAGAGCGGTTCCGTTTGCTGTGCTTGACCTGCTCACCCCGCCCACATTTACTCTGGCCCCGAGGTGAGCCGCCTCATTGGCCCTGAGGTGAGCCGCCTCATTGGCCACAGGCTAATATGGCCGACCTGAGAGATTCAGGGAAAAGCTTTGAAATGTCTACATCTGCGAACACGAGGCGCCTCCACCCAAACCTTCTGCCCCACGAACAGCTTTGTTCCCCTCGCCTTTGTTACCTCTTTCAAGTATGTGTGAATATTTAAACTACTTCAATTACTTCCTGCTTCATACACAAGATGGAAATGATGTTCAAAGTTGGTAGAATTAGGTGTTCAAGAAAAGAAAGAAAACATTTTATAATAAATACACTTTTAAGAGCCTTGAACAGAGACTAACTCATGACTTCATTAAGACCTTCAACTCTTTTGAATAAATGTTCATGTTTTATAAAGGTTTATTGGGGTTTAGTTTTTATAAAGTAGTAATAGCTAACATATTCCGCAGTCCGCTCATGTACGGTCTGGACACGGGATTAAGTTTAGGATTGAAGGGCCGTTCCTGAGTTGGAACCAAAAGTATTTCAGAATGAACTTTTGGCCTCGCAGTTCAGAGCGTTCAGCACCTTATCGACTGTACAGGGCGAAAACGTGACCTGGACTAGAAATGAAGGTCACACTACGTTCTACAACAAAGCTGGAGAGTCACTGTTCTGTGATGGGAAGTGGAACCAAAAGCTAAAATGACATTCAGTCCAAATGGAATCAAAAACAGACTGTTATATGTTTGGATCAAATCAAATGTTCTTTAGCAGAACTGCCACAAGGGGGCGCCGTAACAATCACATCAAACACCAGATATGAGCCTAATCTTACATGATAAGCAGCGCGCACATCATTGGAAAGACAATCAGACACTTGCGTTTGATGTCGATTTGTGTTCCTGTTGTTTTTGCTTTAGTCTTGAGTGACACGTGAGGAAGATAAAAAAGACTTCCTAAAATGGCAGAAAGAGCCGGAGGGTTTTGATCCGTGCTGAGGGCGTTCACACGTGTGCTTTCAGGATGGTGTGCGGCCTCTGCAGAATACACACCTACTTTCTTCATCATCTCCAGTATCTTCATCATCTTCATCATCTTCATCATCTTCATTATCTTCATCATCTTCATCATCTTCATTATCTTCAGTATCTTCATTATCTTCATCATCTTCATTATCTTCATCATCTTCATCATCTTCATCATCTTCAGTAACAGATATTTGTTTTTGGAGCCAGTGCATTAGCTCTTCAAACTCTCGCTGTTAAATGATGAATTACTTCTTAAATTATGCATCCTTTCTGTTCAGAGCCCATTATTATACGAGACATTTACTTCGCACAAATCTTCACAAACATGGATTGAGTCAAAGGATCATGCTGTTTTTCTAAATGTATTCGCGTCCTGTTTGTGAGTCGAGAGTGACGCTCACAAACACCATTAACTCTAGTCATCAATATTAAATGTGTGATTTGTACATATGCATAATAACGAGGGACACGAACTGAGAACAAAGAATAATACAACCAATAACGATGTGAGGTCCAACTGAAACATCTCATCTGATCCAGTCCTTCATCGTCTGGGATTGGTCTCGTCCATTTCCTCGTGATGGCTTTTCTTTTTTTCCTTCCAACATAATATTCCAAATAATATCAGGTTCTTGTTTCCATGGTAGCTGTTTGGATTTAATGTGATTGTAATGCAGATATGAGAGGACCTGGAATGAGTGGTGTTAGCTACAAAACTTACTTCCTGTGTGCCCCTGGTGGACAAAAAGTGACATGAAGTATTATTCACTACATTTCAAATATTTGTACTCATTCTCTCATCCTTTAAATATATAGAACATTGTTTAGACCAAGTTATTACTTTGCTGCTGACTGTATTACTGTAGTAACTGTTGGGGAGTACACTGGCAACTTGTCTCCGTGGAGATGTTATTGCTTTGCCCAGAATGTTCCACAGTGTGGCATTAAACATAGGGCCCAGTGGCGCCACCTGCTTTTCTCCTTGAAGGTAAGTTTAATGCCATACTGTGGTACATTCCAAAGGTCTTGTTTCCTCTCAAACAAATGCACACGTCATGTCACTGCTTGGTCGGCCTTAGAAAGAACAGATTTATTATAACCTTAATGGAGCAAGAGCCCTGCCTCCCTGTGGCTATTCCTTCTATAACAAAGAGATGCTAGAATTAGAGAGCGGCGTCTGTGAGCCTGGCATCCTGAGGGGAATGTCTATTTCCAACCCTCCGCCTTAAGGCCTGGTTCAAACGGGGCCGGCGAGATGAAACGCCGGGAGAGTCTGTGGGTGTGATGTTGTTTGTCATTGCTTGTAAAAAAGCCCTGAAAGATCTCCCAGCACCTCGGGCCTCGGACAGAACAAATAGAAGTCCTAATCAAAATAAAGAGGACACCGTCTCCTGTCCCCTTCGTCTGGTGAAGGATGTGGGCAAAGGTCAATGGGCATATCATACCATCCATAACAACATGTCCGCCGGGTGAACAGCCATCACACCGGTGTCGCCGCCTTCATCGCTTCTGAGGCATCGTACACAAGGCACTTGAAATGGTTTGTCATGTGCCTGCCCGCGGGAAAAGACCACCCTCGTGGAGGAAGCAGAAGTGAAGAGAGTTTGAGGAAGTGTTTGGAACAGGAAATCGTCAGAAAACGCATCTTTTAGCCTAAAATCTCTTTATTCAGGGAGATGGTCACATTTAAACAGAAGTGTGCCTGAACGTGGAGAAGGGCTGTTCCACTCCTGACTCTGGACATCACATGACACACATGAAGCTCGAGTGCGTGAACATTCCCGGTGCTCTCTCTCTGTCAGTCTGTGTCTGTGACTGAGAAGATCCTCTGAAGCTGTGAATGGATTTATGAAACAAGAGAAAACTCCTCCTTTAGACGGAGCTCGTGAGCGAGCTTTGGTTTAAGATAAGAGGCAGATCTGACACGTTCATTCGTCTTCACGCACCGCACGCCATCCCAGAGTCTGAACCTGACCCAGATCCAGACTTCCCTTCATTATGCTGTAACAGACAGCTTGTTCTTAAGGCTCAGGCTCAGGCGAGACACTCACAGAAGTGACCAAGGTTTTCACGTCCCACACACACTTTTACTGCAGAATTAGAGCTTCATGTTCTTCCTGCTCTTGTCTCTGCAGCCAAAGTGTTTGATTCATCCATATCGATCCCACTGCTCAGGAAGGGCATCTGTGTCAGTCCTTTGACCTTTGACCTCCATGTGCACATATTAGCCATGGTCCAACCTCACACACGTCTCATTCAAACATAAGGAGTTTTTTGCTGCAGTTCCACAGACTGGCCACTGGGGCGACAGGTTTAAGCAGCACAACTCCAGATATTTGAACTATGACATGAACTACTGCCACACACAAGGGCTAAATGCTGCTGGCGATCCTAATGCCCCAGGACGAGTGGCCAGTTTCAGTCTTTATTAATGAGATAAAGTCATTAGTACTATCACTAACGACCACGCCGCCGTCTCACGGTTACAGCGGTTCTACCAGTGCCACTCTGAAGGGCTGATAAACGAGCCAGCGCCCCTCCTAACCCTAACCCTAACCCCCACGAGCAGATCAGAAGTGTGTGCTGACGTTCCACCGCTCGGCTCGGAACAAGATAAAGGTAACGCTGAATATTGGCGGCAAAATGATGTAAATGAGGGAAAAGTGCAATTGAAAAGTGCCATCCAAAATCAATACGAGGGACTCTTAGGGACATTACGCCGCCGCCACTAAATATGTCCGTTAAAAGGCAATTTCCATTAGAGCCTGTCAAAACGGGGGTTCTCTGCCTCTGCCATTCTTTTCTGCCTCTGCCATTCAGCCCATCAAAATGCTAATTCCACACTTCCTTTTCCATTACACGTTTGTAATTAATTTCTTAAACAACAACCGATTAATTTCATTGGTCTGCAGAGGCTTGTATTGTAGTCTTTTCCTGAATGATTACAATTAAGCAGCGCTCATTCAAGATGGCCTCGGGCTCTTTCCTCTCCGTTTCAGTAACATTATGCAGAGCAGTCTGACAATGGCCCTATATTTGAGCGCATGAATTATTGATCTCACTCGGTTATGTTGTTGGGTGATGAGAAGGGGAAAGGAAGTGTGATTCTCCCCACATATTTACACATGCCTTGGGTGCTCGCTGTTGGTGCCTTATCTTCTCCTTAAAACAGTTATTACCATATTTGTTTTGTTCTTGAAGTATTGGTACAGGACATCCCACCCAATACAGGCAATTAAAAAGACATTTATTCCAAAACAGTCGCTGAAAAAGACCTGGGGAAAATACAGAACTGTGTTCAATTCAATTCAATTTAGTTTTGTAAGGCCCAAAATCACAACAACGGTTGCCTCTGAGGAAATGAATCGACAATGTTAAAACCTGTCTTTAAACCATCCATCCATTTTCTACCGCTTGTTCCCTTTCGGGGTCGCGGGTGACTGGAGCCTATCCAAGTGACTTCGGGCCTTAGGCGGGGTACATCCTGGACAGTGGCCAACTCGTCGCAGGGTCAACACAGAGACATAGACATTACAGACAATCATTCACTCTCACATTCATTCGCTAGGGCCAATTTAGAGTCACCAATTGTACCTAACACATGTTTGTCTTTGGACGGTGGGAGGAGCCGGAGAACCCGGAGAGAACCCACGGTAACACGGGGAGATGTTGGTCAGTTTTATTATATTAAGCTTTATTACAAACACATGAGAAATCTCCCGAGACCTGTGGTTTGTGCCCTTTAAAATGGACCTTGGGTTAGATCTTTGGACTGACTGGAGATAGACTCAACCCTGAGCACCTCCGAAGAGCACCTCAGAAGAACATCTCCGAAAAGCATCTCCGAAGAGCACCTCCGAAGAGCACCTCAGAAGAACATCTCCGAAGAGCATCTCCGAAGAGCACCTCCGAAGAGCACCTCCGAAGAGCACCTCCGAAGAGCATCTCCGAAGAGCACCTCCGAAGAGCACCTCCGAAGAGCACCTCCGAAGAGCACCTCCGTAGAGCATCTCCGAAGAGCACCTCCGAAGAGCACCTCCGAAGAGCACCTCCGAAGAGCATCTTCGAAGAGCACCTCCGAAGAGCACCTCCGAAGAGCACCTCCGAAGAGCACCTCCGTAGAGCATCTCCGAAGAGCACCTACGAAGAGCACCTCCGAAGAGCATCTCCGAAGAGCATCTCCGAAGAGCATCTTCGAAGAGCACCTCCGAAGAGTACCTCCGAAGAGCACCTCCGAAGAGCATCTCTGAAGAGCATCTTCGAAGAGCATCTATGAAGAGCATCTCCAGAACTTTCTGCTGATGTCTCATTGGTTTGGCTTGGTCTTCTGGATCCAACTGCTTCTTCCATCAGAATCAGAAATCAGGATCAAGACTAAAGCTGAGAACATTTAAATGGCCCTTTTACTCCTTAAATATTATTTATGTGATTCTGGCTTCAGCTTTGTGAATTGTCCAAAACCAACAAATAAGTCTACTGTGTCGTCCAAACCTGCTGCAGCAGCTTCACTCCTCTTTACATTCATACAAAGAACACGGACCGGATCAGGAAACTGAGCTTGTTATCACGTATATTTAGAGTAGTTCAGAATCAGAGGGTCAGCTTCACAAAGCAGAGGCGGAGCCAGACATTCTAAACACCCGGGGCTTAGCCCAAAAAGAAAGGGAGAGAGTTCATTCGGGCCAATACTGTATTTTCTGTACATAGAGTAACCATCCAAAGACAGAGACAGACCATGGCCTCGTTGCCTTCAGAGAGCTCCTCCCTCCAGAGGATGCATTTAGTTACATTGACTTTTTCAAGAAATGTTACATGTTCGTGTTCTAATTTAAACAATCAGTGACAAAACCAACATATACACACCTCAAATGTAGTCATTCTTGGAGTTTGAAGTCTCTTTATGACTGATAAATGTTTTAGTTTAATTTTTGTAGACAGTAAAAGTCAGTCTTACCTTTAGCAGACGCCTGCCTCTGTGAGGAGTTTGTCCTGTAGTTCCTCTGCTTTAACTTTGGAGATGAAAAAAACCTCAGCTACTGCTACAACCACAATTAATTCATGGTTTGAACGATCATGTGCTGTTGTTGTCTTTTCTACGTTAGATAAACTTTCTTTTTCAGCTCATGTTCTGTCTCTTTTTTCCAGTCCATCTGCTCTTATCACGTCAGTGAAATGATGTAGAAAATGCCTTTTTGTCAGCTCCAGGTAAGATGGCATGGCGAGCTGCTGTAAACACCGCCCACTTTCTACGCTCCCGCCCACTTTCTACATGCAGCCAATCATACACCAGTTCAACAAAAATAATCAATGAGACAACGGGAAAAGAGAACAAGCATCCAATCAGAGATGAGAACGGCGCAGAGGAGAGGGTTTGCCTCCGCTCGGCACAAATGACATGTTTCACCTTTAAAAAATGTAAAGCACTCCAACCCATCACTGTACCCGCTAACCCATCACTGTACCCGCTAACCCATCACTGTACCCGCTAACCCATCACTGTACCCGCTAACCCATCACTGTACCCGCTAATACATCACTGTACCCGCTAACCCATCACTGTACCCGCTAACCCATCACTGTACCCGCTAATACATCACTGTACCCGCTAATACATCACTGTACCCGCTAAATCAAAATCAAATCAAATCAATTTATTTTTGTAAGGCCCAAAATCACAACAACAGTTGCCTCTGAGGGCCACAGGGAGAAATGAATCAACAATGTCTGTGGTGGCGATGGAGTCAGACAATGTCTGTGGTGGCGAGGGACGATGTCCCAGGGTCCTCTGTCCTTAGACTCTCCTTCTCGGCCAGGAAAAACTACAAAAAAAACCTCTTTGGGAAAAAAGCGTAGAAACCTGGAAGAGTTCCAGTGAAGGAGAGATCCGACTCTCACAGACGGACAGACGGACCACGAGGGAGACTGGAGCTGGACCCACTCTTCAGGCAGATGAGGGACCGACTGAGGCGAACTGGACCCACTCTTCAGGCAGAAGAGGGACCGACTGAGGCGAACTGGACCCACTCTTCAGGCAGATGAGGGACCGTCCACACAGGGCAGGGACCACTTCACCAGGAGAGGGGCATCTGGGTCCACAGGTCCTCAGGAGTGAGAGAAAGAAAAAGAAGGCGGTGAACAGTTTGCAAGTGGAATTAAAAAATAAATATTGTTTGATAGCATAAGTAGTCAGAAGAAGAGGACAGAGCTCAAGCTGTCATACTTCCCCCAGCACAGTTACTCCTAGGGCAGCGTAGCTAAAGCTGTGGGTTTATGTTTCTGTTCCTAACTACTCTGACCATAAGCGATTTCGAAGAGGAACGTTTTAAGCCTGGACTTAAATGAAGAGACTGTGTCAGCAGATTTAACATGGGTCGGGAGCTGATTCCATAACACAGGAGCTTGGTAGTTAAACGCTCTACCTCCTACAGTACTTTTAGAGACTCTTGGGACCACCAGAAGGCCGGCATTCTGAGAGCGAAGAGCTCTGTTTGGATGATAAGGTTCTATAGCATCTTTGAGGTAGGATGGGGCCATGTCATTTATGGCTTTGTAGGTCAAGAGTAGAATTTTAAATTTGATTCTAAACTGGACAGGAGCCAGTGAAGAGACTCCAGCACCGGCGTAATGTGCTCTCTTCTTTTTGTTCCTGTTAGTAATCTTGCTGCTGCATTTTGAACCAGTTGAAAGCTTTTTATGGAGCTTTTAGGACACGCTGCAAGCAGGGAGTTACAGTAGTCTAATCTAGTCGTTACAAATGCATGGATAAGTTTTTCAGCATCACTTTTAGGCAGGATTCTTCTGATTTTGGCTCTTGTTGCGCAAATGGAAATAGGCTGTTTTGCAAGCTTGATTTATATGAGCTTTAAATGAGAGCTCCTGGTCAAATAAGACTCCGAGGTTTCTTACAGTAGAACTGGAGGCTACACTGACATTGTCCAGTGTGACTATCTGCTCAGATAGATTGTCTCGTAGATGCTTAGGACCAGCACAATGACCTCGGTTTTTTCAGGGTTAAGAAGCAGGTAGTTAAGTGTCCTCCAGGTTTTTATCTCCTTCACACAAGTACTAAGTCTGTCTACTTGATCGCTCTGATCAGGTTTCATTGATAAATACAGCTGAGTGTCATCTGCATAGCAGTGGAAGTTAATGTCATGTGACCTGATAATGTTGCCTAATGGCAGCATATAAAGAGTAAACAGAATTGGACCGAGTACCGAACCCTGTGGCACACCGTAAATTACTTTAGAGCTTGGTGAGGAGCTCTGGTTTACATTAACAAATTGGAACCTATCAGATAGATAGGATTTAAACCAGCTGAGGGCTGTTCCTCCAACACCTACATCACATTCTAACCTCTGCAGTAGAATGTTGTGGTCGATGGTGTCAAACGCTGTGCTGAGGTCCAACAGAACCAGGATTGAGACCAGTCCATCGTCAGCGGCTAATAACAAATCATTTGTGACTTTAACTAGTGCAGTTTCAGTGCTGTGGTGGGCTCTGAACCCTGACTGGAAAACTTCAAATAAGTTATTGTCCTGCAGGTGGCGACAAAGCTGTTTTACTACAACTTTTTCAAGGATTTTAGAGACGAAGGGAAGATTTGAAATAGGTCTGTAGTTTACCAATAGGTCGGGATCTAGATTAGGCTTTTTCAGAAGAGGTTTAATGACTGCATGTTTGAAGGACTGTGGAACATAGCCACTTTGGAGTGAAGTATTTATTATATTAAGAATAGAGTCTATAATTAGGGGAAGAATGTCTTTGAGGAGCTTGGAATGGGGTCTAGGACACAAGTTGAGTTTTTAGAGGACACAATGGCTGAAGTTCTCTCTCTTGATCAACAGTGAACCTTTCTAAGTTTACAGCTGGATTTATATGGGACGTTAGATTTACAGCTTGGGCTAGTTCAGGGCTAATAGCGGGGGTAATTTCATCTAATTTATCTCTGATTGTTTTTATTTTATTGTTAAAAAATAGGAGGAAATCATCAGAGCTAAGTGTAGCTGGGATTGAGGGCTCTACTGCTGTGACAGTTTGTTAGCCTAGCTACAGTGCTGAAAAGGAATTTAGTGTTACTTTTGTTGACTTCTATTAGATTTGAATAATATCTGATTTGGGCCTTACGCAGAGCCTGCTTATAGGACAGCAGGCAACTTTTCCATGCTTTTAGGGATTCTTCGGTGTGAGAGCGACGAAATAATCCCTCTAACTTTCTAACTTTTTGCTAATACATCACTGTACCCGCTAACCCATCACTCTACCCGCTAACCCATCACTGTACCCGCTAATACATCACTGTACCCTCTAACCCATCACTGTACCCGCTAACCCATCACTGTGCCCACTATACCCACTAACCCATCACTGTACCCGCTAACCCATCACTGTACCCGCTAATACATCACTCTACCCGCTAATACATCACTGTACCCGCTAACCCATCACTGTACCCGCTAACCCATCACTGTACCCGCTAACCCATCACTGTACCCGCTAACCCATCACTGTACCCTCTAACCCATCACTGTACCCGCTAACCCATCACTGTACCCGCTAACCCATCACTGTACCCGCTAACTCATCACTGTACTCTCTAACCAATCACCGTACCCGCTAACCCATCACTGTACCCGCTAACCCATCACTGTACCCTCTAACCCATCACTGTACTCTCTAACCCATCACTGTACCCGCTAACCCATCACTGTACCCTCTAACCCATCACTGTACCCGCTAATACATCACTGTACCCTCTAACCCATCACTGTACCCGCTAACCCATCACTGTGCCCACTATACCCACTAACCCATCACTGTACCCGCTAACCCATCACTGTACCCGCTAATACATCACTCTACCCGCTAATACATCACTGTACCCGCTAACCCATCACTGTATCCTCTAACCCATCACTGTACCCGCTAACCCATCACTGTACCCGCTAACCCATCACTGTACCCGCTAACCCATCACTGTACCCTCTAACCCATCACTGTACCCGCTAACCCATCACTGTACCCGCTAACCCATCACTGTACCTGCTAAACCATCACCGTACCCGCTAACCCATCACTGTACCCGCTAACCCATCACTGTACCCGCTAACTCATCACTGTACTCTCTAACCAATCACCGTACCCGCTAACCCATCACTGTACCCTCTAACCCATCACTGTACTCTCTAACCCATCACTGTACTCTCTAACCCATCACTGTACCCGCTAACCCGTCACTGTACCCGCTAACCCATCACTGTACCCGCTAACTCATCACTGTACTCTCTAACCAATCACCGTACCCGCTAACCCATCACTGTACCCTCTAACCCATCACTGTACTCTCTAACCCATCACTGTACCCGCTAACCCATCACTGTACCCGCTAACTCATCACTGTACCCGCTAACCTATCACTGTACCCTCTTACCCATCACGGTACTCTCTAACCCATCACTGTATCCACTAATCCATCACTGTACCCGCTCACCCATCACTGTACCCGCTAACCCATCACTGTACCCGCTAACCCATCACTGTACCCGCTAACCCATCACTGTACCCGCTAACCCATCACTGTACCCGCTAACCCATCACTGTACCCGCTAACCCATCACTGTACCAACATCCGGGGCTCAAGCCCCAAAGCCAGCACCCGGCTCCGCCCATGCCCGGCTCCGCCCATGCCCGGCTCTGCCCATGCTTCAGTGTCATATATTCATGCTGTCTCCCTTTTAAAACCAAAGTAAATTGCTTGTTTACCACCGTCTCGTTAGAAGAAAGTGAAATTTGATTTAGCTTCAATTTAAATTTTAATGAGGCTTAAATGCATCCATCCATCCATCTTCTGCCGCTTTATCCGGGGCCGGGTCGCGGGGGCAGCAGTCTGAGCAGGGACTCCCAGACTTCCTTCTCCCCAGACACTTCCTCTAACTCCTCCGGGGGGATCCCGAGGCGTTCCCAGGCCAGCCG
>NW_027315723.1:52524382-52539382 GCF_026437365.1 Eucyclogobius newberryi
TTAACCACACCTCCACTCTTTAACCACACCTCCACTCTTTAACCACACCTCCCCTCTTTAACCACACCTCCCCTCTTTAACCACACCTCCACTCTTTAACCACACCTCCACTCTTTAACCACACCTCCACTCTTTAACCACACCTCCACTCTTTAACCACACCTCCCCTCTTTAACCACACCTCCCCTCTTTAACCACACCTCCCCTCTTTAACCACACCTCCACTCTTTAACCACACCTCCACTCTTTAACCACACCTCCACTCTTTAACCACACCTCCCCTCTTTAACCACACCTCCACTCTTTAACCACACCTCCACTCTTTAACCACACCTCCACTCTTTAACCACACCTCCACTCTTTAACCACACCTCCACTCTTTAACCACACCTCCACTCTTTAACCACACCTCCACTCTTTAACCACACCTCCACTCTTTAACCACACCTCCACTCTTTAACCACACCTCCACTCTTTAACCACACCTCCCCTCTTTAACCACACCTCCCCTCTTTAACCACACCTCCACTCTTTAACCACACCTCCACTCTTTAACCACACCTCCACTCTTTAACCACACCTCCACTCTTTAACCACACCTCCACTCTTTAACCACACCTCCACTCTTTAACCACACCTCCACTCTTTAACCACACCTCCACTCTTTAACCACACCTCCACTCTTTAACCACACCTCCACTCTTTAACCACACCTCCACTCTTTAACCACACCTCCACTCTTTAACCACACCTCCACTCTTTAACCACACCTCCACTCTTTAACCACACCTCCACTCTTTAACCACACCTCCACTCTTTAACCACACCTCCCCTCTTTAACCACACCTCCCCTCTTTAACCACACCTCCACTCTTTAACCACACCTCCACTCTTTAACCACACCTCCACTCTTTAACCACACCTCCACTCTTTAACCACACCTCCACTCTTTAACCACACCTCCACTCTTTAACCACACCTCCACTCTTTAACCACACCTCCACTCTTTAACCACACCTCCCCTCTTTAACCACACCTCCCCTCTTTAACCACACCTCCACTCTTTAACCACACCTCCACTCTTTAACCACACCTCCACTCTTTAACCACACCTCCACTCTTTAACCACACCTCCACTCTTTAACCACACCTCCCCTCTTTAACCACACCTCCCCTCTTTAACCACACCTCCACTCTTTAACCACACCTCCACTCTTTAACCACACCTCCACTCTTTAACCACACCTCCCCTCTTTAACCACACCTCCCCTCTTTAACCACACCTCCACTCTTTAACCACACCTCCACTCTTTAACCACACCTCCACTCTTTAACCACACCTCCACTCTTTAACCACACCTCCACTCTTTAACCACACCTCCACTCTTTAACCACACCTCCACTCTTTAACCACACCTCCACTCTTTAACCACACCTCCACTCTTTAACCACACCTCCCCTCTTTAACCACACCTCCCCTCTTTAACCACACCTCCACTCTTTAACCACACCTCCACTCTTTAACCACACCTCCACTCTTTAACCACACCTCCACTCTTTAACCACACCTCCCCTCTTTAACCACACCTCCCCTCTTTAACTACACCTCCACTCTTTAACCACACCTCCACTCTTTAACCACACCTCCACTCTTTAACCACACCTCCACTCTTTAACCACACCTCCACTCTTTAACCACACCTCCACTCTTTAACCACACCTCCACTCTTTAACCACACCTCCACTCTTTAACCACACCTCCCCTCTTTAACCACACCTCCACTCTTTAACCACACCTCCACTCTTTAACCACACCTCCACTCTTTAACCACACCTCCCCTCTTTAACCACACCTCCACTCTTTAACCACACCTCCACTCTTTAACCACACCTCCCCTCTTTAACCACACCTCCACTCTTTAACCACACCTCCACTCTTTAACCACACCTCCACTCTTTAACCACACCTCCACTCTTTAACCACACCTCCACTCTTTAACCACACCTCCACTCTTTAACCACACCTCCACTCTTTAACCACACCTCCACTCTTTAACCACACCTCCACTCTTTAACCACACCTCCACTCTTTAACCACACCTCCACTCTTTAACCACACCTCCACTCTTTAACCACACCTCCACTCTTTAACCACACCTCCACTCTTTAACCACACCTCCACTCTTTAACCACACCTCCCCTCTTTAACCACACCTCCCCTCTTTAACTACACCTCCACTCTTTAACCACACCTCCAGGCCTATCCCAGCATCTCTGGTTGTCTCTGCTCACTCGACCCCGCCCTCCCGCCCCATGTCTCTATCATCTTCACCATCACCATCAACACATCACCATCTATGGAGGGGGGGGTTCTGAATCGGCCGATCACCCGAGACAGAGCCCCCATCCGAGTCTCTACCCAGCCAACTCTCATTGATCCATCATCGATCCATCATCGTTCCATCATCGCTCCATCATCGACCTATCATCGACCCATCGTCGCTTCATCCATCATCGATCCATCATCGATCCATCATCCCTATTATCAATAAACATTCTCTCATATTCCATTGTTGTGGCGTGGTCCTTACTAGTGAATATATTATATATATTATATTATACGTACCCAGCAAATACTCTCTGAGGCGATGCAGTAATACATGAAATATAGAGCGCAGCAGATAGAGTAGTAAAAACACTTTCTGACATGACTAGAACGTCCTTGGACATATTTTTCTTTTCCTCTAAAACAAGCAACAACTGGAAGAGTGTCTTTAGCGGAGCCTGGGACGACCCAGTGTCGTGACGTCCTGTCCCAAGGACGTTTTGGCCAAAGAACGTTTTCCTGATTCACTTAAACATGAGGAGAAACCTTGAGTGGGACGAACACGTGGGCGGCTCGTGGCCTTGAATCCCTCTGTCCACGGTGTTCTTTTATCAGCTACAAATATAATACACAAATAGTGTTTTTATCTCCTTTTTGGCTCTTATGTTAGGGCTGCTCAATCATGGAAAATATATATAACTAATTGGTTCATAAATCGAATAACAATCATTTTTAAACAATGATGTGAATGCTTTTTGATTCGATACAGTTTTATTGTGTGAAATATCATTTACGGCTCTGCCTCATTATGTTCTGCTCTCGACGGCTCCTCCACCATCGACCAAGATCTTCTCTTGCACTCGTCGCTTTTGACCTGTAACAACTGCAAAGAATACTTTCTACGTCCAGGGCAAGAAGTACTCAGAGTCACTTTAATTATTCCAAAATGAATTAAAAATGTATTATTTTCCTCAAAATTCTACAAATAAATACCAACTAGTGACAACTTGAAAGAAGGTTGTTTGAAGTCTTTGCAAATGTATTAAAACTAAAAAAAACTAAAACAGCACAAGTCTTTGATCAACACTTTGAAGCTCCTTTGGGTCTAATCACAGCCTCTTTTTCACTCTTAAGCTACAAACTGACACAGTCTTCTTTGCATAACCTCCAAACCCCAATAATTGGGTTCAAGTGTGGCCTCTGGGCCACTCAAGGACATTCACAGAGTTTTCCTGTAGCCACTTCTTTGTTCTCCTGCTGTTGAAGATGACCCTTGGCTCCAGTCTGAGGTCCTGAGCCTCTGGAGATGGTTTCTGCCAAGGACGTCTCTGTAAATGCTGCATTCATCTTTCTGTTGATCCTGACTAGTCTCCCAGGCCCTGGTGCTGAAGAACATCTCTACCATGCTTCACTGTGGGGATGGTCCTGTCCTGGTTTCCTCCAAACATGACGCTTCTATTCAGTCTTTGTTACATCAGACCAGAGATGTTTGTTTCTCATGGTCCTTCAGGAGCCTTTTTACAAACTCCAGATGGCTGTCATGTGTCTTTTACTAAGGAGTGGCCTCTGTCTGGACTCTCTACCCCACAGGCCTGAAGGTGGAGTGCTGCAGAGATGGTTGTTCTTCTGGAAGGTTCTCGTCTCTCCACAGAGACACACTGGAGATCTGTTGCAGAGATGTTTCTGTCTCTTCTCCGGATCTGTGCCTCTAATCTCCTTCTTTCACGTTGTCATTATGGGGTTTTGTTTGTAGACCTTTGAGGCAAATAATGAATTTATTCCATTTGGAAAAAAGTGACAAGAACTTTCCGGATGCATTGTAACTGCAGCTGTTGTGTGAAGGCCACAGGATGTTTGATGAGAGAATGTCGGAGAGCAAACCGCATCAGGAAGTCCAAAGAACACACCAGATAAATAAAGTTGTGGAGAAGTTTGTCAAAGATTTCCCAAGCACTGTTCAGTCCATCATCTGGAAATGGAAAGAATCTGGCACAACTACAAACCTAGAAGACATGGCCGTCCACCAAACGTACATCTGAACAAGGAGAGTTCTGATCAGCCCAGAGGCTCATGGGAACTCTGGAGGAGCTGCAGAGATCCACAGCTCAGGTGGCACTTCACTCATCTGACCTTTATGAGAGAGAAGAATGAGAAGTCCTGTTTGCAGTTGGCCAGAAGACGTGCGTCAGTTTTTAACGTCGAAATGTTGGTATTGATCTGCCCATCGCGAACACAAAGCAGTTCAAATTGAAAAACCAACATTGTCAGAAGGACCTGGCTGATTCTGCTGACACTCTCAATAACACAGTCCCATTCACTAAAGAAATGTGATTAAACTCTATCTATAATGCATATGCAGCATCTTCAACAGGTGCTCTCACTCTCTGTGGATCTCTCTATCAATGAGAGGGGAGATCAGGACGTGTTTTATTAAGCATGAAGATAAATGGCTGAAATTGAGAGGGCCATGACTCATCAAAGTTCTGCACTGACATTATTTAAAGGACAGGGATAGGCTGCTTCTGCGTTTGGCTTATTATCTGCGCTATAAGACTCTGGTCCCAAACGGCCTCTCTATCTTCCCCGCGCTGCGACACGAGCTTCAGAGGCATAATCCAGAGCTAAAATATGCATATGACATAAAAGTATGCAATGATATGCTTTACATAAGGTTCTTCTTGTTACGCTCAAGTGAATGACTGAGTGTTTCTTCATCCTGGCACCTGCGCGTGGGTGGAATGTATGAAATGCTGCGAGGGATTATGTTGTTCAATATGTGTGATTATTGGAGCACATTTACTCTGGTTGTGATGTGTTACCAATACTTGACTCAGACGTTGCATTATGCGGCCCCTTCACCGCGGGAGGGGTCCGGTCTCTGTGGCCTGAACTGTATTCGTCACTTAGCCCGTAAATGAATGAAAACCATTTCATTTGTCCCATTATCTCCGCGTCGTTGCATAATGCGTGCCATGTTAGTGTCGTTAGTGTTCTCCTCGCTCTGCGTCCTTTGTCATTGGAGGATGTGAAGAAGCCGCGGCTGCTCGGCAACACAAGCCTTTCTCTGACAGGTGGCGGGATGTTTGTGCCTCCTTTTTGTCAGCGCGCTCGATTTAATAAAGCCCTATTTTCTTATTCATGCGCGCACACAGAAACCATACACAACGGCCCTTTTACCGCCCGCGCGGCTCCTTTCTTTCATTTGAATTACACATCACACATACCAGGGTTTACCAAATCAAAACCACTGCTTGAGATAGCTTTGAATGAGATCCCAATTTCCCAGGTACCTTGTTCCAGTCATTAGTTTCCTAGCAACAGTGGGATTGTTCGCTAAAATAACATATTTAAATGTGATGTTTTGTGTTGTGATGCGTCTACCTGGCACCAGTGGAGAACAGTATGAGGCGACTCCTGCTCCATAGGAAATACTCTAAATACTTGGTTATGACCATTATGAGAGTTATGACCATTATGAGCGTTATGACCGGAGCAGACCAACTGCTTTATTCCACTGGAGCCACATGAGGAGAGTTATCGTTTGTATTTTTGGACAGACCAAAAGTGACATTTCCTCACTTTGAAATTATGAAATGTAAGTCTCACAGACAATGGCAGAGTCCAGAGTTGTCCCAAATGTCCTTGAACGTGTCATCGTGCTGCAGCTTCAGTTCTGTTCACATACATGTGTGAATTTATATATATATATATATATATATATATATATATATATATATATATATAAATTCACACACATCGTGTGTCAGATTATATTCAAATGTCATAACAAACAAGACTTTTAATGGTCCTTATTGTGATTCATTCATGATTATAGTCTACGAACATCTGGACGTCATCTGAAAATGTTCAAGTTGATATTTGACATCGAGGCCAAGATTAAAAAGGAATAATAAATATCCTCTGGAGATCAGCATATGTCGTCTTCTCGAGATGATTTATCCAACTATTATAATGTCCAACTGTTCTAAAACAGAGCCTCAAACTACTTTGACTTGTCTTGAACGAATGCTCTTCGTCTCCATCGTCTCCATCGTCTCCATCGTCTCCATCGTCTCCATGGCAAAGCGTCCTCTCTGAAACTGTGCTGCTGCTGATGCTGATGCTGCTGCTGCTGCTGCTGCTGCTGCTGCTGCTGCTGCACAAAAACATCACATCAATCACCAATTGTTCTTTGACCTTTTATTGAGTTTTTCACAAAATTCCATCAAACTCCAGACATAAGAGTCGACCCAGCAGCAGCAGCAAAGATACAATGGTACAAAAGTTTCACAGAATCTGAACAGTTGGAGATCAGTGTGATTGGAAAACACTCAACTTTATGAACATTATTCAGAATTGAAATGACTTAAAGGTGGATTATTCAGTACTGCAGCTGTGACAACTGTCACGCTGGACGAAAGGAGCTGTGATTGGTTTGTGCATTTGCCAAAGAGTTATACATAAAAGCGGAGGCAGCTACTCATACATATACATGTATGCATATGTATTTATATGTATATATATATGTATATAATATGTATTTATATGTATATATATATATATATATATATATATATATATATATATATATATATATATATATACATATAATATGTATATATATATATATATATATATATATATATATATATATATATATATATATATATATATATATATATATATATATATATATATATATATATATATATATGTATATAATATGTATTTATATGTTCTATTTATATATTATATATAATATATATGTTCTGTCTCTGTGGTTCAGTCCAAATTCTGATCAGTGCCTGCTGTTGTGTCCTTGGGCAAGGCACTTCACCCACCTTCGATTGTTTGGAATGCCATCTGTTTCGTGCTCATTTGAGACGAGTTGCTGTTGTGGAAGTCATCTCCGTTCTACCTTGTGACCCTCGTCTTTTGTTTAATTACCTCTCGTCTCTGGCCCGGAAAAGAGGCACTCGCAAATCCCACAAAGTTGAAGCCATCACCGCCATCTGCTGTCAAGGTCGTTTGCCACACAATAAACACATCCATCAGCGCGCTCACAATGCTCAGCGCTAACTGGCACGCGTGCTCGTTAGTCTTTTGGTGACATTTCACATTCAATATTTTGGATCATTGTGCAGCGTGACGGCGCCGTAAAGAGCAGATGTAATCAGCCGAGCACACATAATCACACATTTGATCTTTTATTCAACAGCCCAAAGTTTCTCCTCCGCCAATAAAGAGGCTGCTCGAAGGAGACGGCAGCACGAGTCCCAGGGGACGTGGCATTATCCCTATAACCTCCAACAAGTCATTAGCCAATCAAGGCCAAGGGTTATGTCATTAGAAGGTGGTCAGAGGAGGACGGAGCGCTCCGAGTCCGGTCAAACTCCACTTTATCTGAGGAACGTGCCATTCTAATGATGAAGTGCAAAGAACATTTGTTTGAAGCATATTTGAAGTGTATTGCACTTGCAAAACTAAATGTTACTGACACTTCAGTTACTCACAGTTAATAACCAGACTCAGATCTCTGACAGTTGCAAAAACGATGCAAACTTTCTAAAAAATACGAGTGGATTTGATGATTGAAAGCAAAAGACAGTGTCGTGGGTTTGAATCACGGCTCTCACAGTTCGCTGCATGTCCTCCCTTCTCTCTCATCCCCACTTCCCACTGTCCGGTCTAATAAAGAGCAAAACAAAACACACTATTTTGTTCAACCCCTAAAACTGTTTCTCTTCCCAGACACATTTAAACATCTCTTCTTCTGTTTCCCGCCCTGTTCTGTGTGTGTCCAGCCCTGTTCAGCCGTGACCCGCCCTGTTCAGCCGTGACCCGCCCTGTTCTGTGTGTGTCCAGCCGTGACCCGCCCTGTTCTGTGCGTGTCCAGCCGTGACCCGCCCTGTTCAGCCGTGACCCGCCCTGTTCTGTGCGTGTCCAGCCGTGACTCGCCCTGTTCAGCCGTGACCCGCCCTGTTCTGTGTGTGTCCAGCCGTGACCCGCCCTGTTCTGTGCGTGTCCAGCCGTGACCCGCCCTGTTCTGTGCGTGTCCAGCCGTGACCCGCCCTGTTCAGCCGTGACCCGCCCTGTTCTGTGCGTGTCCAGCCGTGACTCGCCCTGTTCAGCCGTGACCCGCCCTGTTCTGTGCGTGTCCAGCCGTGACTCGCCCTGTTCAGCCGTGACCCGCCCTGTTCTGTGTGTGTCCAGCCGTGACCCGCCCTGTTCAGCCGTGACCCGCCCTGTTCTGTGCGTGTCCAGCCGTGACCCGCCCTGTTCAGCCGTGACCCGCCCTGTTCTGTGCGTGTCCAGCCGTGACCCGCCCTGTTCAGCCGTGACCCGCCCTGTTCTGTGCGTGTCCAGCCGTGACCCGCCCTGTTCAGCCGTGACCCGCCCTGTTCTGTGTGTGTCCAGCCGTGACCCGCCCTGTTCTGTGCGTGTCCAGCCGTGACCCGCCCTGTTCTGTGCGTGTCCAGCCGTGACCCGCCCTGTTCTGTGTGTGTCCAGCCGTGACCCGCCCTGTTCTGTGCGTGTCCAGCCGTGACCCGCCCTGTTCTGTGTGTGTCCAGCCGTGACCCGCAGACTTGGTCCATTAAAGGGTGTAGTAACCGCCCAAACCAGACATCTCGTCGGCGAGCGCCAAACTTTAATTACCCACAATGACCTGCAAGTCCCGTTATCATAATTCATATATCGATGTTCTGCCTACGCTTGACTGGCATTTCAACTGCAACTTACTGTACTACACCCTGAGTCCAGAACTGAGTACTGCAAACAATACTGCAATACAACTTACTGTACTACACCCTGAGTCCAGAGCTGAGTACTGCAAACAATACTGCAATACAGCTTACTGTACTACACCCCTCCTCCTTGAACCGACACCTTAACGTGGTGGAGGGGTTTGAGTGCCCGAATGATCCCGGGAGCTATGTTGTCGGGGGCTTCATGCCCCTGGTAGGGTCTCCCAAGGCAAACAGGTCCTAGGTGACGGGTCAGACAAAGATCGGTTCAGAAGCCTCTTATGACGACGACACGAACAAGGCCGTTTACGTCGCCCGGATCGGCGTCACCGGGGCCCCATCCTGGAGCCAGGCCTGGGATGGGTGCTCCATGGCGAGTGCCTGGTGGCCGGGTCTTACCCCACGGGGCCCGGCCGGGCACAGCCCGAAAGAGCAACGTGGGGCCGCCCTCCCGTGGGCCCACCACCCGCAGGAGGATCCATAAGGGGCCGGTGCAGAGAGATCTGGGCGGCAGTCGACGGCAGGGGCCTCGGCGACCAGATCTCCAGACACAGAGACTAACTCTGGGGACATGGAATGTCACCTCGCTGGGGGGGAAAGAGCCTGAGCTTGTGCAGGAGGTTGAGCGATACCGACTAGATATAGTCAGCCTCACCTCCACGCACAGTTTGGGCTCTGGAACCCATCTCCTCGAGAGGGGCTGGACGCTCCACTTCTCTGGTGTTGCCCGCGGGGAGAGGCGGCGGGCTGGTGTGGGCTTGCTGATAGCCCCTCAGCTCAGCCGCCACGTGTTGGAGTTTACCCCGGTGAACGAGAGGGTCGCGTCCCTCCGCCTTGGGGTGGGGGACAGGTCTCTCACTGTTGTGGCGGCCTACGGGCCGAACAGCAGTGCAGAGTACCCGGCCTTCTTGGAGTCCTTGGGAGGGGTACTGGACAGCGCACCGACCGGGGACTCCGTTGTTCTACTGGGGGACTTCAACGCCCACGTGGGCAATGACAGTGACGCCTGGAGAGGGGTGATCGGGAAGAATGGCTTCCCCGATCTGAACCCGAGCGGTGTTCAGTTATTGGACTTCTGTGCTAGCCACGGATTGTCCATAATGAACACCATGTTCAAGCACAAGGGTGTCCAGCAGTGCACATGGCACCAGGACACCCTAGGCTGGAGGTCAATGATCGACTTTGTTGTCGTGTCATCAGACCTCCGGCCGCGTGTCTTGGACACTCGGGTGAAGAGAGGGGCAGAGTTGTCAACCGATCACCACCTGGTGGTGAGTTGGATCCGCTGGTGGAGGAGGAAGCCGGACAGACTTGGCAGACCCAAGCGCATTGTGAGGGTCTGTTGGGAACGTCTAGTGGAGCCCTCTGTCAGTAGGGTATTCAACTCGCACCTCCGGGAGAGCTTCTCCCATGTCCCGGGGGAGGCTGGGGACATTGAGTCCGAGTGGACCATGTTCTCCGCCTCCATTGTTGATGCGGCTGCTCGGAGCTGTGGTCGCAAGGTCTCCGGTGCCTGTCGTGGCGGCAACCCCCGAACCCGGTGGTGGACACCGGAAGTAAGGGATGCCGTCAGACTGAAGAAGGAGGTCTATCAGGCCACTCTGGCTTGTAGGTCTCCGGAGGTCATCGACGGGTATCGGCAGGCCAAGCGAGCCGCGGCTCGTGCTGTCGCAGAGGCAAAAACCCGGGCCTGGGAGGAGTTCGGGGAGGCCATGGAGGAGGACTATCGGTCGGCACCAAAGAAATTCTGGCAAACCGTCCGGCGCCTCAGGAGGGGGAAGCAGTGTCTCACCAACACCGTTTACGGTGCGGGTGGAGGCCTGCTGACCTCGACTGGAGATGTCGTCGGACGGTGGAAGGAATACTTTGAGGATCTCCTTAATCCCTCAGTCACGTCTTCCGAAGAGGAAGTAGAGACCGGGGACTCAGGGGCTGGCTCATCCATCACCCAAGCTGAAGTCACTGAGGTTGTTCGCAAACTCCTCGGTGGCAGGGCTCCGGGGGTGGATGAGATCCGCCCTGAGTACCTAAAGTATCTGGATGTTGTAGGACTGTCTTGGTTGACACGTCTCTGCAACATCGCGTGGCGTTCGGGGACCGTGCCTCTGGACTGGCAGACCGGGGTGGTGGTCCCTCTGTTCAAGAAGGGGGACCGGAGGGTGTGTTCCAACTACAGAGGGATCACACTCCTCAGCCTCCCGGGTAAGGTCTATTCCAAGGTCCTGGAGAGGAGAATCCGACCGATAGTCGAACCTCGGATTCAGGAGGAGTGGTTTTCGTCCCGGCCGTGGAACACTGGACCAGCTCTATACCCTCCATCGGGTGCTCGAGGGCTCATGGGAGTTTGCCCAACCAGTCCACATGTGCTTTGTGGATCTGGAGAAGGCTTTCGACCGTGTCCCTCGGGGTGTCCTTTGGGGGGTGCTCCAGGAGTACGGGGTCCGGGGCCCTTTGCTCAGGGCTGTCCGGTCCCTGTATGACCGGAGCAGGAGCTGTGTTCGCATTGCCGGCAGTAAGTCAGACCTGTTCCCAGTGCATGTTGGACTCCGCCAGGGCTGCCCTTTGTCAACGGTTCTGTTCATAATTTTTATGGACAGAATTTCTAGGCGCAGTCAGGGGTCGGAGGGTGTCCGGTTTGGGGACCACAGGATCTCATCTCTGCTGTTTGCAGACGATGTTGTCCTGATGGCTCCATCAAACCCGGACCTGCAACATGCACTGGGACGGTTTGCAGCTGAGTGTGAAGCGTCTGGGATGAGAATCAGCTCCAAATCCGAGGCCATGGTTCTCGACCGGAAAAAGGTGGCTTGCCCTCTCCAGGTGGGTGGGGTGTCCTTGCCCCAAGTGGAGGAGTTCAAGTATCTCGGGGTCTTGTTTACGAGTGAGTGAAGGATGGAGCGTGAGATCGACAGGCGGATCGGTGCAGCGGCTGCAGTGATGCTGTCGCTGCATCGGACCGTTGTGGTGAAGAAGGAGCTGAGCCGAAAGGCAAAGCTCTCTATTCACCGGTCGGTCTACGTTCTGACCTCACCTATGGTCATGAGCTTTGGGTAATGACCGAAAGAACAAGATCGCGGATACAAGCGGTCGAAATGAGTTTCCTCCGCCGTGTGGCTGGGCGCTCCCTTAGAGATAAGGTGAGGAGCTCGGCCACACGGGGGGAGCTCGGAGTAGAGCCGCTGCTCCTCCACGTCGAGAGGAGCCAGCTGAGGTGGCTCGGGCATCTGTTCCGGAGCCTCCTGGGCGCCTCCCTCGAGAGGTGTTTCAGGCATGTCCCACCGGGAAGAGGCCCTGGGGAAGACCCAGGACACGCTGGAGAGACTATGTCTCTCGGCTGGCCTGGGAACGCCTCGGGATCCCCCCGGAGGAGTTAGAGGAAGTGTCTGGGGAGAAGGAAGTCTGGGAGTCCCTGCTCAGACTGCTGCCCCCGCGACCCGGCCCCGGATAAAGCGGCAGAAGATGGATGAATGGATGGATGTACTACACCCTGAGTCCAGAGCTGAGTACTGCAAACAATACTGCAATACAACGAAGACAGTCCATTCACTTTAGAATATATAATTATTTTAAGTATTTCAATTGCAAAATTAAAACACAATACCAATTGTTCAGCTGATACTTTCTGTATGTACTATTTACTATGTAACACAAAAGTCAGAATAATCCGACTCAGAGCAGGTCAGACGTGTTTGTGTTGCTAAGGAGCCAAAGTGAGTGTGAGTCTGGAACATCAGCACAAATCAGCACATGAGGGAAGCAACAAGGGACAAAACACCCGCAAGAAAGTATTATATTTGTATTTAAATGTAGTGCAGTAGAAAGTATTATATTTGTATTTAAATGTAGTGCAGTAGAAAGTATTATATTTGTATTTAAATGTAGTGCAGTAGAAAGTATAATATTTGTATTTAAATGTAGTGCAGTAGAAAGTATTATATTTGTATTTAAATGTAGTGCAGTAGAAAGTATTATATTTGTATTTAAATGTAGTGCAGTAGAGAGTATTTGTATTTAAATGTGGTGCAGTCAAAGATCTCGGTTAAATAAAGCTGGATAAAGTAATACGTACCCGTGTTGGGAAGAATATTTAAGCAATACTTTAGTTACAGAACATCCAAAACCTGCATTCAAATGTATATTGTAACCTACTCCATTACTTGGTCCAATCAGAATACTGCATTCCGAATACATTATATTGTAATGTAAAAATATGATGGAGGATTTATATTTCACTGTTTGTTCTACAATTATTAATAAGTTAAAACCTTTATCACAAATTCAAGTTTTTTCAATTCCTCTCACTTATTCAGTGAAGTTTGAAGTCTAAATTGTAAATATATACAGAATACCACAAAAAGAAAGAGTAATTGTACCTGAAAACAGTTACTCACAATATAGTACAACTGGGAAGTATTCAAGGACAATCAAGTACTTTTAATGCTGGTTTGAACACGGAGGTGAATGAAGTAAAGATGAAGTATGAAGTAAAGATGATGAAGTAAAGATGAAGTATGAAGTAAAGATGAAGTATAGATGAAGTAAAGATGAAGTAAAGATGAAGTATGAAGTAAAGATGAAGTATAGATGAAGTAAAGATGAAGTATGAAGTAAAGATGAAGTAAAGATGAAGTATGAAGTAAAGATGAAGTATAGATGAAGTAAAGATGAAGTAAAGATGAAGTATGAAGTAAAGATGAAGTATAGATGACGTAAAGATGAAGTAAAGATGAAGTAAAGATGAAGTATGAAGTAAAGATGAAGTAAAGATGAAGTATGAAGTAAAGATGAAGTAAAGATGAAGTAAAGATGAAGTAAAGATGAAGTAAAGATGAAGTATGAAGTAAAGATGAAGTAAAGATGAAGTAAAGATGACGTAAAGATGAAGTATGAAGTAAAGATGAAGTAAAGATGAAGTATAGATGAAGTATGAAGTAAAGATGAAGTAAAGATGAAGTATGAAGTAAAGATGAAGTAAAGATGAAGTATAGATGAAGTATAGATGAAGTAAAGATGAAGTAAAGATGAAGTATAGATGAAGTATAGATGAAGTAAAGATGAAGTATGAAGTAAAGATGAAGTATGAAGTAAAGATGAAGTAAAGATGAAGTAAAGATGAAGTAAAGATGAAGTATAGATGAAGTAAAGATGAAGTAAAGATGAAGTAAAGATGAAGTAAAGATGAAGTAAAGATGAAGTAAAGATGAAATATAGATGAAGTAAAGATGAAGTAAAGATGAAGTAAAGATGATGAAGTAAAGATGAAGTATAGATGAAGTATAGATGAAGTAAAGATGAAGTAAAGATGAAGTATGAAGTAAAGATGAAGTATAGATGAAGTAAAGATGAAGTAAAGATGAAGTAAAGATGAAGTAAAGATGAAGTAAAGATGAAGTAAAGATGATGAAGTAAAGATGAAGTAAAGATGAAGTAAAGATGAAGTAAAGATGAAGTAAAGATGATGAAGTAAAGATGAAGTAAAGATGAAGTAAAGATAAAAATAAAGATGAAGTAAAGATGAAGTATAGATGAAGTAAAGATGAAGTAAAGATGAAGTATAGATGAAGTAAAGATGAAGTAAAGATGAAATATAGATGAAGTAAAGATGAAGTAAAGATGAAGTAAAGATGAAATATAGATGAAGTAAAGATGAAGTATAGATGAAGTAAAGATGAAGTAAAGATGAAGTAAAGATGATGAAGTAAAGATGAAGTAAAGATGAAGTAAAGATAAAAATAAAGATGAAGTAAAGATGAAGTATAGATGAAGTAAAGATGAAGTAAAGATGAAGTATAGATGAAGTAAAGATGAAGTAAAGATGAAGTAAAGATGATGAAGTAAAGATGAAGTAAAGATGAAGTATAGATGAAGTAAAGATGAAGTAAAGATGAAGTATAGATGAAGTAAAGATGAAGTAAAGATGAAATATAG